>NW_026938329.1:0-11640 GCF_032062105.1 Saccostrea cuccullata
AGACCAAGACACTGGGCCTTGGTTAGGTCTCATCCGAAACACGTGTAACTTTCACTTCAAAGTATTGCTAATAAATGTAACAAAAGTTGTTGAGAATGCATTTCACACCCAGCACCATGTTGGAGGAATATCCTCTATTTAAACCATTATTTTAATAAAGTTGAAAATGCAAGTCATACCCAACCATTATTGTGATAAATTGCTTTTAAGGTAGCAGACATGAAACCCTTGCAAAGTCAGCCACTCTGTCCATGTTATTTTACCTTTTGGCCTGTATACATCTTAGTGAAAAAGATGCATGGCTCCATCCTTAGGTGGATCCTCCTTCATCGGTTGTTTCAGTGCTGTCCACTTCACTGCTGTGATAAGGTCCTTGCCTGGAAGCACTTAGTCCTCCATCACGGCTTCTGTCCTAGTTACTGTCTTTCCATTTACCTGCCTACTGCCCTCTCCACAGACACATGGAAGATGTCTCAGTCTCCCTAAACAGACTTTTCCATCATTTCCTTTTCTCTGCCCCAGTTAAAACAATCGCTTACAGTGCTTTACAAAAAGATTGCCCCCCCCCCAAAAAAAAATCAAATATCCCGCCACCAAGGAAAAAACACGGGCCTTCCGTCAATTCTATTTGAATTCTCCCTCTTATACACGTTCTTTATTTTGTTTTCCCATGACATGTATTGTCATTTCAAAAATGCGACCAGAAAACTTCATTGGGCCTCTTGTTTCCATTCCTGATAACTTTTGAAATATAAAAAGTTATTGGAGAGACCTAAAAAATCAACCCCAAAAAATCAAGTTATCTTCATTATAAACTTTTAAATTCGAAAATATGTTCCGGTAATGTTTGGAATAGATTCATCTATAGACAATTTATGCAAAAGCATAACACCATGCTGTTGTCATAGAACAATAATATTGATACAGTCTTCATGCTGAAAGAAGGACAACTCTCTCAATCTATAAAAGAGGCACACAATTTTTCTTCAACTTCTGCTCTGTTCACAAGGAGAGTTTACTTCGAATACCCGACCCCGGCACTATGCTCTTTTATACCAATTTCGTAACATTGTTCAACTCAGTACTTTGACCATCGTTATGTAAGTAGGCATACTAATTTTGGAGGCTGAATGATAAAAAAAAAATCGACGAAATGGTTTCTTTTCAACAAAATATCCATAAATTCTCCAAGTTTCGCTTGGGTTACAAATTTTTCTTCATGTTTTTTTTGCGCTAATGAATAAATGATGACATAGAAAAATATTCAATTTAAAAAGAGATATCTGTAAAAATGAAATTCTTTTTCATAAAGCTAACATGCTAAAAAGGATGATGTCAAGAGAATTAGTGATCATAATTATTTCAAATGAAAATGTTACGTGTACGTTAGATTCTCTGGGGAGTCAATATTCTCTTTCAGTTTTTTGGTCCACTTCACTGCTGTGGTGAGGTCCTTGCCTGGAAGCACTTAGTCCTCCATCACGGCTTCTGTCATAGTTTCTGTCTTTCCACTTACCTGCCTACTGCCCTCTCCACAGACACATGGATGATGTTTCGGTCTCCCTAAACAGACTTCTCCATCATTTCCTTTTCTCTGCCCCAGTTAAAACAATCGCTCACAGTGCTTTAAAAATGGTTTGCCCCCCCCCCCCCCCCAAAAAAGGAAATCAAATATCCCGCCGCCAAGGAAAAAACACGGGCTTTCCGTCAATTCTATTGAATTCTCCCTCTTATACACGTTCTTTATTTTGTTTTCCCATGGCATGCATTGTCATTTCAGAAATGCGACCAGAAAACTTCATTGGGCCTCTTGTTTCCATTCCTGATAACTTTGGAAATATAAAGAGTTATTGGAGAGACCTAAAAAATCAACCCCAAAAAATCAAATTATCTTCATTACAAACTTTTAAATTCGAAAATCTGTTCCGTTAATGTTTGGGATAGATTCTAATGACAATTTATGCAAAAGCATAACACCATGCTGTGGTCATAGAACAATTAATATAGATAGTCTTCATGCTGAAAGAAGGACAACTCTCTCAATGTATAAAAGAGGCACTTCTGCTCTGTTCACAAGGAGAGTTTACTTCGAATACCCGACCCCCGGCACTATGCTCTTTTATACCAATTTCGTACATTGTTCAACTCAGTACTTTGACCATCGTTATGTAAGTAGGCATACTAATTTTGAAGGCTGAATGATAAAAAAATCGACGAAATGGTTTCTTTTCAACAAAATATCCTTAAATTAAAAATCGACGAAATGGTTTCTTTTCAACAAAATATCCTTAAATTCTCCAAGTTTCGCTTGGGTTACATATTTGTCTTCATGTTTTTTTTGCGCTAACGAATAAATGATGACATAGAAAAATATTCAATTTTAAAAGGAGATATCTTTAAGAATGAAATTCATTTTTATAAAGCTAATACTGTATGCTAAAAAGGATGATGTCAAGAGAATTAGTGATCATAATTATTTTAAATGAAAATGTTACGTGTACCGTAGATTTTCTTGGGAGTCAATATTCTCTTTCAGTTTTATATTAGTGAAGAAAATCTTTCATTGACAATGGGATTGGTTTTCATAACGATTGTAATTATCAGAAAAATCTCATTTAGATGTGCATTTTGTACTTCTTCATTAACACTTTTTATACGTTGAAAGGGATATTTTGACTTTAGTTTTGGGACCAAAGAGGGATAAAACAGCTTTTCCTTCCAAAACCTAGTTACCAAAACTCCTCAAATATTTTACTCTGTAGCTGTCTTTTCTTTTGCAAGATGATTTGGAGAGTCCTGCAGAAGTGCAATAAGGATCTGGAAATCTCGCCCTGGAGGCAAATGGTAGTAAAAAAATAACGTTTTTTTTTTTTACTTTACTTGAGCCTGTATCCTTTTCCAAGATGACTGTGGATCTTCTGTAGGTGTGCAAAAAGGATTTTGAATTTTCATTTTTTACCCTAAGAGTCTGTATAGTTCACTCGCTTCTTGGCGTTGCTATCCGAGTTTGATCACTGTAAACGGCAAATATTGTATGAGAGGGGTAAGGTCTTCGCCCGCACAAATATTTTTCCCGAAAAACTTTTTTATCCACATAAAGGCACCATTTACTTTATTATATGTTTAATTTCTGACCGGTAATGAATTTATTATTTGGTACATTCCATGGTTGATACAACAACCTTGTCATTAAAATACAATCTAAAGTTAAGTAAAGTGCTGACTGACGATTTTCATATTGTTAGACCATTATTTGCACACTGTATGTCTTCATGTTTTTCAGTTTGTCCAATTATGACATGAAGCACACGGCGGGTGGAAGCGTTAAACAGGAATGTTTACTCCTCCTTGGTACCGGATTCCATGCATCTCTGATATTTTTAGAAGTCTATATGTTTGTTCGGCTCCAAATTTGTATTTTTTTCAATAGACTGCTGAATTTGATTATTATCCTTTATCTCCAAATGTCATTGAAATACTTGCATATAGGTCTTACGGTAATAAGCTTATTCTTAAGCTTAATTTGATACACATATGCATATTTTATATAACGTATAGAATACTTTTTTGGCATCATCGCTATCCCGGTAGAAGGGAACTTGCATACACGCTCGTTGTGAAAATGAGACTTGAACTCACTCGGTTCACCGAGGCACTTGAAATTTGGCACAGTGTGGACTTGGTTTCTCTTTAATTGTTATGACAGCAGTGAAGGTAGTGGACTTCCTCTCCTCCGATATCATAATAGACAAGACTTACTCTTTAATTTGGCTGTATCTATCCTAAACTTCTCTGTTGATTCAGGTGCACTGGATTCAGTGTTCTCATTAATTGTCCTTACTCATGATTTAATTTTTATTTTTATTAAAATAATACATTAAATGTATTGATTTATACAGACATTTCTTCAAGTTGATCAACATGAATTACTATCACATTTAACAACGGTTGGTTCAAAGCTATTTGTTCTTATCTAAAACATAGAAGGTGATCTTGATTTTTCATAGTAAAGTTATATTTGGTAAAATTGACCCCCTCCCATGTTTAATTTCTATACCACTGCCAAAATGCATATACCAAATCTGTGATATAATTGTAATGGTGGATTGAGTCGATCGCTTCTGTTGTTTTGTTTATTTGTTAGTTTAAGGTCCTATTAAAAATTCTCTCATACTGGGACGCCGTCATTGGCCAGTTGAGGGCTGCAAATTTAGACCTTTCCTAAGCATTACGGTCTTTGATCAGCGAGGATTTTTTTCCGTGCAAACAACTACTGCAAAACGACATCTCGGGTTACAGGTTTCTTCGGAAAAGCCGGTAATCTACGTTCGACGATAGGAAACTCGCAACGTAAGGATTGAATCCATACTCAGCACTTGGTATATTGTGATGAAATAATGCCTTGTAGATACCTTTGGTAAAAGGAGAGACTAAGGAGTAAACCCTTCAGAAATCCTGAGTAACTACCAGAAGGCTGTTGGAGTACCAATGCATCGGGCAACTATGTCCACGCCTAGTCGTTTTATGGCGTGCATTAATCCCGTAAGGCACAAGAAGTTGAACTCTTAAAATCACGGGCAGATCTAGACTTGTCAGCCATAGATCTTGTGGAAGGAAACCATAAACAAATTGCCCTGGTCCTCTAGGTTGAGGTTCACGCGCAAGTCTAACAACCCTGCCCTATTAAAAGAGAAATAGCAACAAGAATAACCTTTACTTCAGTGTGTGAAAGGCCTTTCGAGTTCAATGAGACTCGTATGAATGCTGATAATTTAAGCCATAAGAACGTTACCAGCAGAATGGGGGAGGACCTGAACACCACCAATACCAAGCTCCGATTAGGGCATTGGAATGAGAGGACAGTGAGAAAGGCAAGCTGGTACAGATAACATTCGAGATGAGACAATTTAACCGCCGTGTCCTAGGAGTGAGTGAGACCAGATGGACTGAATCTGGAAAGATGACAACCTACAGCATGAAGGAGTAGCCACCATACTTACGAAAGGTGTAGAGCCGTGCCTCATGGAATGGAAGCCCGTAACTAATACATTGATTAGTGAAGAATTTAATGGCAAGGGCATCAACACTACATTAATACAATTCTATTTACCAATCAATGACAGTAGCAATGAAAACAATGACAACTTCTTTAGTTCAATACATGCAGAGATGGAGAAGACTCACGGCACGACCTCCTTATCATGAGAGACCTCAATGCTAAGGTCGGAAAAGGACAACACCTACTATAAAAGAGTCATGGCGAAAGAATAATGGAGTTCTATGCTATGAATACTAGTAACCTAGTGATAGAAGAAACCCTCTTCACACATCTTGGTATCCACAAGCTGACCTGGAACTCACCAAACGGAAGGGATAAGAACCAGATTGACCATCTTACGATTAATAAGATGAGGAGACTCTCTCTTTTAGATGTTAGGGTCAAGCGGAGTGCAGATGTAGGCAGCGACCATCACCTGGTTACATCACTCATCAAGAATAAATTGAAAAAAGCTGAGGCAAGGCCCGACACTAAAGCAAGTTTTGACATTTAGAGACTGAGGAACAACACTGTAAAAGCTGTCTTTATCAGCGATATAAGAAACAGATTCCAAATCTTGCAAGACATATCAGATGAAGATGATGAGACCATTGCAGACAACAAATGGAAGCAAGTGATCAAATTGTACACTTAAAACATTAAAAAGAAACTAGACCTTCGCAAGAGAAAAACCGACTAGACTGAATCAAGCAGGATTGCTATAGGGAATAGAAAGGAAATCAAGAAAAAGATGCTGCAGATTAAGTCCCCACAACTACGTAATAGGCAATATAATTTATATAGTGAGTCTAACAGGAGAGTCAAGAATCTTGCTCGTAGTGACAAGAGAGAAGAAATGGACAGACTTGTAGCTGAGGCAGAGACAGTACAAAAAGAGCAAGGGAGAGCATACAAGATCACAAAACAGGTGTGTGGTAAATTTAGTGAAGACACAGAAAGACCTATCAAAGAAAAGCACGAAAAATTGCTGACAACAGAAAAAGAACAAGAAGAGAGATGTGCTGAACACTTTCGCGGAATAATTAATCCATCATCACCTAATGAAACAAGTTGTCATACCAGAAGCCACAGAAGATCTGAATATCGACACTAACCTACCAAATAAGGAGGAGATGATGGATGTAATCAAGAATCTTAACAACGGGAAGTCACCAGGGCGAATAATCTTAATGCTGAGCTTTTTAAAGCAGATCTTGGAATCCTCCAACCACTGTTCACAGCTGTGTGGGATAGGGAGAAAGTTTCTGATGACTCGTTTAAAGAAGCGATTGTCAGGATCCGAAAGAAAGGAACCCTGATCGATTGCCACGACTGAAGGGGATTCCCTCTATTGTCCGTGCCAAGTAAGTTCCTGGCCAAGATAATTATTAAAGAACGTCAAACGCAGTTGACGCTGTAATGAAGAGCGAGCAAGATTTAGGAAACATCGAGGATGTACTGACCAGATCTTTACATTCTGAAGTATCATAGGGAGTACACAGAGTGGCAGAGACAACTATATGTAAACTTTGTGGACTTTGCCTACTTCATTATGGTATTCCATCCAAACTGGTTCACTTGATCAAGAGACTTTAACACGACTTCAGATGCTCATTCAACCTGGTCATCGACTGGGTCATGCACAAGACAAGAGAAGACTCTCTTTAAGGGGTCCGCTAAGGCCTGTTCTCAAAGAGCAAGGTTCACTTTTTACTTATTTGGCCCTGTGAATTTCTGAAAAACTGTAACTGCATAGTTTAAGTTAACATGCATTGAAATATCACTTAGATCTTTGGTAACTGCGTGTCTATAAAAAATCACGTAATTTTCTGGTTAGTCAATGCATTATGACGTCACGAAATACGTCAATATCCTCCTATTCTGAAAAAGTCTACAAAACAGCCAATTTTTAAAGCTATTGTTTGATATTTAATATAGAGCGCAACCTCTGATCTAAAATATGCAACTACTGAATGATAGAACTATTTCCGGGGATTAAAAGACATGTTTTATTTTTTAGATCAGAGAGTGCGCTGATATTATTTTTCTTAATTGAAAGTACTCAATTATACCTATTTACCTGAAAATTCAACATTGCAATTTCATTTAGCCAGTTCTCCACTACCTGGACTCTTAGGAGAAAATTTTTAATAGGAAATGAAAGCACAAAGTCTCTAGTTTATTTCAATACTTCAAATAAAAAATCAAGTGTTAATCAATCAATTGGTATATCTACAGGGCCATTATATGCAAAAGTGAACCGACTTCTTTGGAGGATCTGGACATTGCAGACGACCTTGCGCTAATGTCTCTACGAAGAAGATGGAGACAATGACACTTAATGTGGAATTGCCTGCTCCTGTTTAGGTCAATGGTGGAGAGCTATGCCAAACGGACAACTTTATGCTGGGTAGCAGCATTAAACTAGGGGGCGGCACAAAGTGAGCCACAGATTATCATTATCATCATTGTTCTTTACACCCTGGGGTGTAGGACAGCAACAAACTACCTTGGAGAATTGGACAGACTGTAATTTGCAAAGATCTGTACTGTGCAGACCTCCAGATGTTATTCATCTCTCCGAATACTCTACTGGACTTGCCAAGTCTGCTGTTGATGTCGGAGAGATGAATAACATCTGGAGGTCTGCACAGTACAACGCTAGCACCTAGCTGAATCTTTATCATAGCTTTGTTGTATCAGCTCTCCTATATGGATCGGAATGCTAGAAAATACTAGTAAAGTAGACAGATCTTTGCAAATTACAGTCCTTCCACACCACATACCTTCGCCAAATACTTAGGATATTCTTGGCCCCAGAAGATAAGTAATAAAGACCTGCTGAGCAGGTGCAAATAAGAGGACATGGGTGTGGTACCATTATTAAAAACCGATAGATATGGATTGCACATGTTCTTCGAAAAGACCCCCAGCCAACAACAAGAACAGAACTGCATTAGAGCACAGAGAGCAAACGAAAGAGGGGAAGGCTTAGATCATCATAGCTAAGTACAGTTTAAAGCAAGGTGAAAGCCCTGCACAAGACCTTGGCATCAGTGACGAGGCTGGCCAAATGGACAAGAGTGGAGGGAGTTTGTTGCTGTCCCCAGGGTGTAAAGAACAATGATGATAATGATAATCTGTGACTCTTGAACATTTGTTAATTTTATTCTAATTTAAGCATCACATTGAGCAATGTGAAAGAGGCAGTTCGTCTACGCTGTTTAAGTGTCCTGCATTCTAGATTTAGCTGCCCTCTTAACTATTGCCGTTTTATTGCTTGGTATAATGTGCGCACATCAAGGGACTATTTCAAGGATGAAAACGTCTGTGATTGTAAGGGTTCCAGATCTATGTTGCATAAACCTTTAGAGGCCTGACTTGTCAAGTTATGAGATTTTCTAGGAATTTGCACTCCATAATTTTTGATATGTTGGGTTGTTCCTCTACTTATTAAAAGAACGTTACACAAATGGAGTTCCAATAACCACTGCCTTTCATAAATGATCAGTTTATCTAAGTTGGTATGGGTTGATTGAGTTTCCAAATCGATGTATCATTGAGACATATGATAGTATTATAAGCAAATAAAGTAGTTTCACAGGCTTTCTGTCCTGATATTTATATAAACTTAGAACAAGATCAAGCATGACACAAGGACCGATCCTTCCTTTTTTACATTGAGACTAGCCACTGATATAACTGGATATTCACGTATAATATGTTGAATTTGTTTAAAAAGAATCAAGGCCTATAGCATATTCAGTTGTTCGTGTTGCCCTGGATCCTGCATTGTTGAAACGTACCAAATACAAATGAAGAGTGTGATACAGTATTGTGACATATGTTACGAACAAACATAAAATAGCGAAAACGTTATGGTTATGAAACAATCGTAAAAAATTCGCGGCTTCTCACAATAACACAATCTTACCATACAAGTGACTTACTTCTATAAATAGCAAACAATATCTACTAATCCATCTATGACGTCATTTGTCAAATATGACGTTCAGCCTGAAAACGAAAAGGTCTCGTAAATGTAAACAGAGGAAAGGCGTGGAAATTTTCTACTCCCTCGTAACAAATGATTGTTGAAAATTCTGTCAGGAAAAAATATGAAGCTCTAGTCCGTGAGTTCGTGGTAATATCAATGCACAATATACAAAGACATACTTTTTAAAACTAAGGCCCGTTGTCTACTTCCCAAGTCAAGAGTTTCTACCCGCTCCGCTCCACTTTAAACCCTTGACCGAATAGGATTAGTAAGATGGGGTTTACTGTCACGCCATCTAGTGTGATTACACATTTTGAACTCTACTGACCTCTGCTATTAGCCAATCAGAGTGAACGAATTCAACAGAAAATTCGAAATAATATTTGTAGTCGGTAATAAATTCAACATAACTCAACTAAAAAGCCGAGACAAACCTTTGACTGGGCTATTTAATGATGACGACGTTATCCTTGGGACTAAAACTGGCGTGTTTTTCTGTTTACGATTTAGTTTTACAATGAAGCGCATTGAAGTGGTAAAACTTTCTGTTTAAATAAAAGTTCTAGTATGTTTTGAACGTCAATTATAACATAATGACACGCCCATTTCTTTAGAAACGAAAAAGAAATATTCGTCGTATTGTCCAAGGACACCCCGCTCTTCGTGAAAAGAAACATGAGTTACACCGAAATGGAGTTTTAAAAAAAATTAGAAGAAAGAATTAGACTCCCCGCTTTTAAAACTAAATTGCAAGAATATGTACATATTTTTGAACTTATATGTCTATTAAAGTTACCACAACACATGTTTCGGTCCACGTTTACTGGTGTTTTTTTAGACCGTCAATTTGATTGGCTATTATATTTATAGAAAAACCCGTTCTACGGGTATTCGAATAAACAAATTGACCGTTTTATCCATTTCTAAAGAAAAGGGCGTGTCATAAATACAATAAACGTTCTAAAGATAGCTCAAAACGTTCCATTGAACGGAAAATTTTACCACTTCAATGCGCTTCATTGTAGTTTAAATAAAACAATGATTTTGATTGGTTCATGAAAATTGCATGAGGCCAATCAGAGAACGCATTTCTAATCCCGACAAAAAATTTGCCTATTTGGTCAAGGGTTTATGTGGAGTGGAGCGGATCAGAAACTCTTGACTTGGAAATGGTTGTAGCTCGGCATTTCCCCAAAAATTTTATTTTTCAAGATGACAATGGCCCGTTCAGTGGGTCTGAATTGTTACTGAATTTAAGCAGAGAAATGTCATCAACTCGATGACATGGCCAACACAATCACCAGATTATAATATTATATAAAACTGTTGCTTGTTAACAAAAAAATTAATCGAAGCAATGAATTTTAAAATTCGCCTGCTTAAAGTACAATGAAGCGCATTGAAGTGGTAAAATTTTTCCCATTTGGACGAAACGTTCTGAGTCATGTTTTGAACGTCAATTATAACATAACACACGCCCATTTCTTTAGAAACAAAAGGAATATCCCCCAATTTTAAAGGACACTACACTTCCCCGACAAGCAACATGAGTTACATTGAAATTAAGAGTTTTAAAAAAGAAAGAGCTATGTATGGGTTCCCGCTTAGTAAAACACGCATTGCAACGAATTTGTCCATAATTTTGATTTTATCACGTTTATTGGAGTTTAGCACATGTATCAGTCGAACACGTGCTTACTCGGTGTTTATGTAAAACCGCAATTTCATTGGATGTTATTTCTAAATACCTGTTCTACAGGTTTTATTGAATCATTTGACCGAGTTTTCCTTTCTAAAGAAATGGGCGTGTTAAAAATAGCTCAAAACGTTCCATCCAAACAGAAAATTTTTCCCCTTCAATGCGCTTCATTGTAGTCAGCGCTAAGGGCAATATTACAAAATACCAAGGTAACGTATTATTTATTACCAAACTTTGGTGTATTAACATGGCTTTAATATTCCCTGTAGCTCCCCTGTTTGTGTTTTATGGGTCAAATAACCCTAAATGCCAGCAAAGATCAATCACACAATTTAAACTTAACAATAATTTTTAACATTAATATATACAAATCATAAAGTACAAACTTAGCAAGAATCTAAAAAAATACATCAGAGTGTCCGTTGCTGCACACAATGTCCAGTGTAATAATATCCCAGTCTCTTTATACACCTGTACATCAATGTTACTTATACGACAAATTATTGTTTATGCATCGAATTGACAGGGTATTTATACAGTACTATAAATCTAGAAAATTCTAGAAGTTGTAAGTACATGATATTACTGGAAAATCTGGACATACACAAAGTTCAAGAATGTTCTAGAAAAAATGACCAACATGTTGACCACTCTGAAATGTTCAAGAAACTTAATTTACTAATAATATACATGATGAAACAATATAAATACAACACACCTCACAACACCTCCCCCCCTTTAAAAAGGGTTTAATGTCAATGAAAACTTATATTGTTAAAATAAAATATATGTACATTAATACAAATTTAATTTGTTTATGATACTCTGGACAAGGCATCTGCAATAACATTGTCTTTGCCTTTGATATGCTTAATTGTTATGTTGTATTCTTGTAACAACAAACTC
>NW_026938330.1:0-114935 GCF_032062105.1 Saccostrea cuccullata
AGCCAAAATAGCCCTTTCAATGGAGCGGGAAAAACCAAATTTACCGTTGTTAGTGAATTGTTTGTAAATGTAGCATGGGATTAGTGATAACGATGTAAACTTTGTGTTAAGCATGAAAAATGCTTGTGAAATGCATCATGTCTCTCCGAGAGCGATTTGAAAAAAAACTGGCATTTTCCAAACGTAGTATGTTGTGTAGTAGCCCAACTCATTCAGCGGATTGGTCGATTTGTCAGTCACGTGGGTATCTCATTTAGCATGTAACTTTATTCTGACGTCACGAAAAAGTTTCCTCGACCTGTTAATAGCCACGTAGGTAAAAATACTCTTAGGACTGGACCGACCTGTCTATCCAATTTTTTTGACTGGATCGACCTGTCTCTCCCATTTTTTTAAACTAAGTATGTTATCAGATCCAGTTTTAGAAATTAATTATTTCACAACTTTCTTCCAGTGGCTACGGGGCCATGAACTTAGACGAACTCATTTTGATCTGTCTTACTTTTACAAAAGGAATTGCGCACCTAGTGGAAAAGTGAGACTGAAATTAAAAGTGAGCTAGCTTGTCTAAGTTTTATGACCCCAAGGCCAGAGGGTTTTCTGTCGACCTATACATTATACAAAGCCTATCCATTTGTTTCAATACTGTTCAATGCATCGGTAATATATAATTGATACTTTTGGCGCCTACATAATGTCTATTATAAGATTTTCTACTCTAATCATATTACAAATTACCATATTTACGTCTTTCACCTTCTTGAAATCTTCCAGGAAGTCGGACTCTTCTTCTCCCGGACATCTGAGAAAATAACTCTTAAGTTGCTTTAAGAAATTACCGTAGGCACTGGTTGTACTATAAGACTTTCGCAAATCCCGTGTCTTGAATTCTCCATACAATATTTGCGCCAAGCTCGTTGATTGGTTGAGCTGGTTATTGACAACCACGAAACGGTAGTTAACAAAACAAAGTTACATTCTAATTTCTTTTTAGTTTGTAGTTTGTTTTTATACGAACTAAATTGTCAATAGATATGAATACATCTTTCCTTTCATGTTTGAGTGGCTTTAGGGTTGGGATTAAACTTCAAGGGTCAGGGTAACCAATCAAAATTTTAATATTGCTAGAATTTATGTACCCAACTTGCTGCTTGTAGAATTGGCGGATAGATGGATGAGATCTTCAAGAACTGACTGTCCTTCGATGTCATATTTAATGCATAGACGCTTATGCTTGATACGTGTACATGACACAGTACATTACAGAATGGAAGATGGAATGAATCCGCTCGAGAACTAAACTGAACCAAAATTTAAATACATCAAAATTTTAATACATCATCAGATGAAACATGACTGACAAATAAATGATTGTTTGCATGAATAAAAATATAATGCCCCATTCCAGGCTCGAACCAAAAACTTTTCGCATCAAATGCACTGAACAGGTATCCCAACTTACTGAGCTATCACCGCTACATATAAGTTGATGACTTTAAAATGACAAAGAAGCACCACATTCACACATTTGAATTTTTGGGGAAAGTTCATTTTTTGTGGTCTCTGGGTCTTATCCCCATTTTTTAACAAGAGGCCCATGGGCCACATCGCTCACCTGAGAAGCTTTGACCATTCTGTTCTTTAACAGATTTCCCCCTTGTTATACATAATGCATCCCCACCCTACCCCACTGATCATAATTTAGACATTTTGAAATCTACACTACCCCATGATCCTTCCATGGGCACATATGTTTCAGCTTTGTTGGCCCAGTGGTTCTTGAGAAGAAGATTTTCAAAGATTTTTCCTATATATTTCTATATAAAACTTTGATTCCCCATTGTGGCCCCGCCCTTCCCCCGGGGGTCATGTTTTGAACAATTTAGAATCTACACTACCCCAGGATGCTTCCACATAAGTTTCAGCTTTACTGGCCCAGTGGTTCTTGAGAAGAAGATTTTCAAAGATTTTTCCTATATATTTCTATAAAACACTTTGATTCCCCATTGTAGTCCCACCCTTCCCCCGGGGGTCATTATTTTAACAATTTAGAATCTACATTATACCAGGATGCTTCCACATAAGTTTCAGCTTTTCTGGCCCAGTGGTTCTTGAGAAGAAGTTTTTCAAAGATTTTTCCTAATATTTCTATGTAAAACTTGATTCCCCATTGTGGCCCCGCCCTTCCCCGGGGGTCATGATTTGAACAATTTAGAATCTACACTACCCCGGGATGCTTCCACATAAGTTTCAGCTTTACTGGCCCAGTGGTTCTTGAGAAGAAGATTTTTTAATGACCCAACCCTATTTTGTCTTTTCTTGATTATCTCCCCTTGAGAGGGGATATGTCCCTTCATTTTAAGAATTTAAATTCCCCTTCACCCAAGGATGCTTTGTACCAAGTTTGGTTAAAAGTGGTTCTTGAGAATAAGTCGAAAATGTGAATAGCTTACAGACGGATGGACAAATGGACAGCTAGACGGGCGGACGACGGACAAAATGTGATCAGAAAAGCTCACTTGAGCCTTCGGCTCAGGTGGCTAAAAATGTGTATTTGTTTCTTTGAATTAGAATACACACAAATAATGTTTCAAAATCATGGAGAGAAACCCAGAGATAGAAAATTTTAAAAAAAACATGTTTCAAATTGTCCAATTTTGTACCAAATGTCTGATCTGGCCAATTTTCAAGTTAATTTTTAAGAAATTGACTTTATTGACCTTTGTTCTGATGTTAGGTATACCAAATTGGACCAACTGGACGTGGAACCACCAGCAAATACTTAATGCCACATTGAACCCAAAAATGCTGGGGTACAGGCAGGAGACCACTCAACCTGCCGCTAACTACGGGAAAGAGCAAAGTAATTTTTCTGCTCGTCATTCTTATGTCCGGAGACGTAGAACCGAACCCAGGACCTAGAACTTTACAAAAATCAACCTACCCTTGCGGATTATGTGAACACCCGGTCACATGGAATTGTAAAGGAGTGAGTTGCGATGGATGTAACATCTGGAACCATCAATCATGCATTGAACTTTGTACATATGACTGTGAGCTATTAGAAAGATCAAACGCACAATGGTTATGTTGCAAATGTGACAGTATAAACGTATCGACTTTCACCTTCCGTAGTTACGAGATCAATCTTTCAAAATCTATGAACCATTATCTAACATCGATTGCAGATGGAATCCACCAGAACTGATATATTTAGCCCACTTAAGACTTTGCAGCCCAAAAATCCGAGATCAGTCATCACAGTCATCAGAATTGCAAGCCTTCAATAACATCTGTGGAGGGAAACCCATACTCGGTTCCTAAAAAACAAAACATCAGAATCATGACAGTCAACTGCCGTAGTATCAAAGATAAAAGTCAAGAACTAACACTGGCAATTGACTACCTCAAACCAGACGTCATATGTGGACTGAATCGTGGCTCAAAGGCATCAAACCAGGAAAAAAAACCCTCACATGACGCAATCAAATCAAGTAAAGTATTTCCACCCAACTACAACGTTTACAGGAATGATAGGGGGACACTCGGAGGAGGTGTATTTATATTAGTGGAAAAAAGCATAGTCTCAGAAGAGCAAACCGACCTAATAACAAATTGCGAGATAGAATGGGTTAAAATAACAAGAGGCCCACGGGCATTATAGGTCACCTGAGCATTATGCAACAACTTTCCAGTTATTGAATTTGATTCATGTTTTAAGCCAGATGCTATATGGCATTCACAATTTTAAAAAGAGGCACCATTAATCATCATAACAATACACTTAGCAGTTGCTTAGCTTAATTCTGAATACCCATATGCAGGGTAGGGGAACAATATTGCATTTAAACTAATCAGTAATATTCAGCAATAATCAGTGGTGCCCTAACACTTGACATAAACCCTGCCCCTAGGTCCACACATTGCACAAATTTTTTTAAGGCACCCTTAAAATTGCCTATCCAAAAAAAATAAATGTTATATAAATATAAAGGAGCAGATTTCAAACAATTAATTCATTTTCAGTATATAAGTAGAGCCCCCCACCCCTGACCCTGGGGCCTTGAATTCACAATTCTGCAAGATTAGGGCCCTTGCTCATCATAACTATAAAAGTAGTTCATCTGCTTCATACCCAAAGACAGAGAAGAAAATTTTCAAAGATTTAATGTATTTTCACTATATAATCAATAGAGCCTCGCCTAACACCAGAGCCCCTGACCCTGGGGCCATAAAATTCATAATTTTATAGGAGGCACTCTTGCTCATCATAACTATGTACTTAGTTAGTTTATCTAATACCTAGGAGCAGAGAAGAAGATTTTCAAAGAATTCATGTAATTTCACTATATAATCAAAAGAGCCCCCCCCCACACCAGAACCCTTGACCCTGGGGCCATAAAATTCACAATTTTGGTAGAGGCACTCTTGCTCATCATAACTATGCACTTAGTTAGTTTATTTAATACCTAGGAGCAGAGAAGAAGATTTTCAAAGAATTCATGTATTTTCACTATATAATCAATAGACCCCCCCCCCCCTAACACCAGAACCCTTGACCCTGGGGCTATAAAATTCACAATTTGGGTAAAAGCACTCTTGCTCATCATAACTATGCACTTAGTTAGTTTATTTAATACAAAAGGGCAGAGAAAGATTTTCAAAGAAATCATGTATTTTCACTACATATAATCAATAGAGCCCCACCCTAACACCAGAACCCCTGACCCTGGGGCCATAAAATTCACAATTTTGGTAGAGGCACTCTTGCTCATCATAACTATGCACTTAGTTAGTTATTTAATACCCAGGAGCAGAGAAGAAGATTTTCAAAGAAATAATGCATTTTCACTATATACTTATTAGCCCCGCCCTAGCACTAGAACCCCTGACCCCAGGGCCATGAATTTCACAGTTTTGGTAGAGGACTCAATGCTGATTACAATCATGCAAACAGTTTGACTGCTTGATGTCCAGGAGTAAAGAAGAAGATTTTTAAAGATTTCATTAATTTTAGTGGTTTTGGCCCCACCCCTCAGGCCCCAGGGGGCCAGGGATATGAAATTCACAATTTTTTTTCCCCTTCACCCATAGGTGCTTTGTGCCAAATTTGGTTGAAATTGGTTCAGTGGTTGCAGAGAAGAAGCTGAAAATGTTCAAATGTTAACACACGACGCACGACGGACGACGCACGACGGACGACGACGGACGAAAACAGATAGCAATAGGTCACCTGAGTTTACTCAGGTGACCTAAAAACCGACAAAAATAAAGACATGCTCATATCATCATTTTACATGCCTCAAAGAAACAAAAAGGATCTTGACGAACTATCCATTTCACTAGAAAAAGCCTCAGTCTCAATATCAAAGAAAAACATCATCCTAGCTGGGGATTTTAATTGTCCAGACATCGAATGGAACAACATGTCAATCAAAAATGGAAATGACAGGGACATTCAACAACAACTAATAGATATTGCAAATTCTCCGGCCTTTCACAAATCCATGACCAATCAACAAGGGGAGACAACTTACTAGACCTAGATTTCACTGCAGATCCTTCCGTCATCAATTCTTCAGTAAGTGTCCCAGGAATCTGGACCATGACATCATCATCACAGATCTAGAAACTAAGCCACATTACCAAAAAACAGCAAGCAGAAAAATATATATCTACTCAAAAGCAAATTGGGAAAACTTGAAAGAGCCATTAAGAAATCTAGCAAATAGCATCAAGCAAGCTGCAGTGAAGGGAAAAACATTCAAGACATCTGGGAGTTCTTCAAATCCAGTATACGTAAAATTCTAGACAAACATATACCATCAAGGGAGCTTAAGTCTAGACACTCCCCCCCCTGGATCACACACAGAGAAAGGAAACTCCTCAAGAAAAAAACAAAGACTGTACAAACAAGCAAAGACAAAGAACTGGACAAATTATAGACAATTTCAGAAGGAATGCAAATCTAAACTCAGGAAAGCAGAATGGAACTATGTAAATAACAACATCTTGGAAGGCCTAAACAACAACAACAACACGAAACCATTCTGGAAGTATGTGAAATCAAAGAAGGAAGACTCATTTGGAATAGCTCCATTAAAATCAGGAAACAAACTCATAACAGACAGTAAAGAAAAAGCAGGGGTCCTTAACAAGCAGTTTCAATCTGTCTTTACCAAAGATTGATTGATTGATTTTATATTGTTTAACGCCAAGTCGGCAATATTTCAGCCATATTTCGACGGGCAAGTATTAACCCGTTTTTGAAAGTTTTTGGTTTCTCTGGCGGCCCCCAATGAGCCTACTCTTTATCGAACTCCAGAGAAACGATCTTTTGCGTGCAAAGGGGGTTGTTATCCTTGCACCACATTTAACTCCCATCCAGGACTTGAAATTTAAAAATATGGAAACTGTTAAAAATAAAATCATCTAAATATATATCATAAAATTGCTCTAATCTTTCTTATTTTATTGTAAAAATAGTTTCATGTAAATATTTCAAAATTGCATTTACATTTACATTTGTAAAAAGGTCATATATCGTTTTTGCTTTACCAAAAAGTCTACTTCAATTGGCAAAAATCAGTACATTCTAATAAAATATGATTGACAGTTATCGGACAGTCAGAATATCACTCCGGCTGAGACCCCCGATTCAGCAAGTATTCATGTGTAATTTTAGAGTGACCAATACGTATTCTTGATATAATTACTTCGTCCTACTTTCAGCCGAAGTCACATGATTTGTTCATTTTGTGTTCCATAGCATAAAGCTTACTTTCACCACAAAAATCCCAATAAATTTGCCAAAAGAGAATCGACATAAATTTTAACGAGGTTTTCAAATCGGTGAAAGGGAAATTTTTAAAAAAAAGTTTTTTGTTGAAGTGCTGTTTTTGCTGCACTGTCAGCCTTAGTGTTTCCAGGGATGCCGATGTGGCTCGGAACCCAACAAAAATTAACTGTTTTACCCTGATGAGCAAAATAATTATACTGTATTAATATGTCTAAAATATAAGGGTGATAAGATTCTTGTTTTTAATGGATTGTAAGCAAGAGTCCAAAAATAGTAAATTGTTGTCCTGGAAGATTTTATATATTAAAATGAAGTTTATGGCTTTCGCTTCCGCAGTAAATATTGTTGCTTCATTTGGAAGACGTTTTAAAAATACTATTATCAATTACTGCAGCTGATGCAACTGTATCCTTGTCTTTCGAACCATCTGTTAGATTCACTGTAGGACCATTAAATGTTTTATTTCAGCTAATTTTTGTTTAAAAATAAGAGAATTTGTTTCTGATTTCTTAAATTCATTTAAAGATATATCAACACTTGGTTTTATTAATTTCCAGGGCGGTATTTCGGAAAAATTTGAGGGTTTTATAATACCCAAAAGGGAAAGGGTCAGCTTTAATATATTTTTTCTCGTAGACCAAGTGGTTTTATACCTTTTTTCTTTTATGATACAAGTCCTCATTCTGCGGATAAAAACACAGTTATAAGCAGGATTTTTAACATTTGCTTTTAATAAATGTTTATTATAAAGGATTTTTAACATTTCTTTTAATTTCCGGTGTGGCGACGCACATGGCGTAAAGCGGGAACGAGGGCTGAGGGTCTTATCGTAAAGGTTTAGTGTGGGGGCCGTGGTATATTGAATGTAATGGTCATGAGCCCCCAAGTAGGTGTGGTTTGCTTTTGTGCAAGTTCGGGTTGTCATTCCTGGTTAGGGGGGGGCCCTCTTTTTTTCGGGGAAAATTTGGGAAATTTCAAAAAAAAACCACGTACAGGAAAAAAGGAGAAAAAAAAGAAAAAGACAGTGCACAAGGTGACGAAGTGTAAATAAAGAAAAACTTTTTTCAGTCTCATACAAAAATTAGAAAACTCAATGGTGAGAGGCTGCTCGTTAAGAAGAAGCTAAAAAAAGCACTATTCAAGGAGGAAATTAAAAATGAAGGGCTTTCAGAACCAGGATGACCGTCTAACGGAACTGGAAAAGATTGACAAAGAGATTGTACAACCGCAGAGTGAAAGGGTAAGCCAATTAGAGACATCTCTACGACAGTTGCAAGATCATATCCTTTTTTAGAGGCACATCAAAAAAATAAATTACTGTTCTACGGCATTGCGAGAGTCGAGAATGAAGATGTGTCGGCTGTCATTCTAACTTTCTCCGTCAAAAATTAGGCATGCTGTCAGTAGACGATATCCTGATTCAAAACTGTATAGAATCCCAAAAAAACCCAAATAATTTTACAACAAACCTGGAGCTCCAGATGCAATCATTCAAAACCTTGGATGGAAGCCGGAACCAGATATTGATCCACGCCAAGAACCTACCTTACCACAAGGGTATGCAGTAAGGACGGATTTGCCGGGTCACCTGAAGAAAAGAGAGGGAAATTGGCACAGAAAGCTACGAGCTAAGGAAAGATGGAATGAAGACGAGGACCCGGGGAAGCGTTAAACTTTTCTAAAAAGAAAAGACGAAAAAGAATGGATTAAATTCTGTGATCCGGAGTAGTTTTAAGAAGTTTTTTCTTTTTGCAGATTAACGTTATTGGACTTATGGTGAAGGTGTTTGAATGTTATAACCTTTAAAGTGCTTTCAAGTGCTTACTTGTTTATTTTATACTCGTACAAAAACAAATATAATTTAAAGGTATAAAAGAAAGATGTACAATACTTTTTTAAACAAATGAAAACTTGATGTAATCAAATGGCTCACAATCTGTTTTTGATAATGTGACCAAGTTTAATTGATAAGATAAGCCCAATGCATTTTTTACAACATTTTTTCCCTCTGTAACTGTTCTATTACCATACAGGAAGTATTTTTCATTTTTGATTTATGTGTGAAAAAATGGAGTATGCAGCATGTATATGTTTTTATCTTTTTTCAACTTAACAATATAGATGTATTATACAAAGTTCAATATTACTTCTGTAAACTGCAGAGGCTTACATGATTCCCAAAAAGAAAAGATGTATTTAACTTTTAAAAATTTAAAATCATCTATATATTGTTTACAAGACCCCCATTGTACAGAATAGGAAAAAATAGTTTATGCTCAATGGGGAAATGACATCTTATACTCGGGAAAAATCAGATGAAGGGGGATTTCCTTTTTTAATAAAAAAAATGAAATTAAAATTTCTAAAGTTTATAGTGACATAAAGGGAAAATTTTTTCATATCAAATATAATGGTGGATAACAAATTAATCCCTTGGTTTTTGGTTAAACAAAGTAATCCTAAAATTTTTTTCAGAAATTATGATAAAATGGAAGAGCTATTTGACACTACTTTTTAATCATGTGTGGGGACTGGAATGTGTACAGGATTACCAGTTGATGTATTTTGTTAGGGAAAAAAACCCAAAAAACAAACTTGAAAATTTAAAAGTTAAAAATAATTTTTAAATTAGTAATCCCCCAATTAAAAACCCCAAAAAAAAAAAATAATTAAAAAACCCCTTAAACAGGCTAACTTACTCTTTTTATGTAAGGAATTTTCAATTTAATGACTTAAAATTGCCCGGCTTGGACTAATCCTTTTTTATTTAATTGATTCACTATTAATGGTTTAAATGGGAAAAAGGGTTTGGGTTTTAAAAACTCCTTTTTAAAACAAAAATTTTACAAAAAGTTTAAAAAAATTTAAAGAAAAAAATGTATTTGATAATAACCTTGAAATTTTGAAAATCTTTTTTTGATGTCTTGATGAAAATGGGGAAAAGGCAATCAAATGTTTAAAACTAATAGAGAAAGGAAAGTCCAAATTAAAAGAAAAAAATTAAAAAATTTTCATGATTGTATGCAAAAAACCATTTTTTTTATTAATAATAAATGATTTTAAGATTTGGGAGATTGAAAAAATGAATTAAAAGGGGTTTTTTAAAAAAGATTGTAAAAGGATAAAGGGGAGAAAAAATAAATATTTTTTCCCTGAAAAAAAAATTTTTCAATAAAATAAACAATTTTAACAATAATGGAAAAATGTAAAAAAAACAAAATTTGGGAAAAAGTAAAAAATTTTTAAAAAAATATATGAAAAAAAAGATATGACTAGATATGTTTAAACTTGAGGGTTTTCTTCAAAAATTTATGTTCCCCAAAAAAATAAATAAAAAAGCTATAATTGGGAAATTTAAAAAAGGAAGTATTTAACTTTAAAAACTTTAAAAAAAAAAACCCTACCACTTTTCAGCAGAATTTTCAAGTTTTTTTAAAAAGTATTAAAATTAATACCTTAAAATTTTTAAATATTCAAAGCAGGCAGCTGTTTCCAACATTGGGAAAAATTTTTATTTTAAAGGCAACAAGTCAAAACCTTAAAAAATTGGGGAAAATTACAACTGAAAATTACATATAAACTTTTTTTGTGTTTTGAAACCAATAAAACTAACCCTGTCAAAAATAATAATGAAAATCAAAAAGGGTTTTTGCTGGTGATATATTGGTAAAAATCAAGGGTTTTTGATGTTTTACTTTGTAAAGAAAAAGTCACCCAGGTAGATCCTCTTAATTGATTTTGAAAAAGCATTCGATTCTATATCTTGGAGATTCATTTACAAAGTACTCAGATTTTTAATTTTGGTGAAAATTTTTTTAAAAAGGATAAAGATTTTACTTAATGAGCCAAGTTATGCGTTATCCAAAATGGTTTTTTTTTAAATTTTTTCCAAATGGGACGAGGTTGTAAAAGGGGATCCTATTTCACCATATTTGTTTTTACTATGTGCAGAAATAATGGGAATTATGATTAGAAATAATAAATTGATAAAGGGCATTGTTATTGAAATAAGGAATATAAACTATTACAATATGCTGATAAAACAGTTTTATTGATGGATGGCCCGAGGAATCTATCAAATCAACCTTATCCTTAGTTAATCAGTATCCAAATTCTCTGGATTGAAACCAAATTATGATAAAACACAATGTATTAAGATTGGGGAACTGTTATAATGATGCAACTTATGTGATAAATATCCAAACTTAATGTGGTCACAAGAGCCATTTACAGTGCTAGGTATAACATACTGTGTAGATTTTAATCTAGATGCTATGTTTGCTTTGAATTTTTTTCCAAAGATTGACACTGTCAAAAAACTTGTAGCATCATGGTCTAGAAGATGCTTCTCAACGGCTGGTCGTATTACTGTTGTAAAAACCTTGCTTTTACCTAAATTCAGTCACCTATTGATTACCTCCTCACCCATCTAAAGAAAAACTAAAGGAGATTGAAGTATATTTATTTTAATTATATTTGGAATTTTAAAACAGCTAGGGTGGCGAAAAATACCATATGTCAAAGTTTTGAAAATGGTGGTATGAGAATGACATGTCTTGATTCCTTTTGTAAAAGCTTAAAAATCACATGGATTCGCAGGCTACTTGATGGTTATTGTATATCAGCCTGGAAAGATAAAGGATTTAAATCCAGATCTTAAATACTTGAATATATATGGGAGTGATTTTTTAAAAAAACTTAAGAAAGATACAAAAAATGTTTTTTGGAAAGATGTTTTTTCAGCATTGTTAGAGTTAAGGTTAAGTACTGATGATCAAATATCTGTTTTAAGTCCTATATGGTATAACCAATCTATATGTATTAACAAAAAAAGTATTTGTTATAAGTCATGGCTGAGAAAAGGCATACAATTTATTTTTGATTTTTATGATACAAATGGTACCTTGTTGGATTATCAAGAATTTTGTAAGTTATATGATTTAAAAGTACCATTTACCATGTTTTTTGGAATACTGAGTTGTATAAAAAAATTACAGTTGAATTATGATCAAATGACAATTCAAAGAAACCAACCTTTTTTCCCAAAATTCCTACAAGTAATTATAAAAAGCAAGAAAGGTGCAAAAGATTTCTACGATATTCTTGTTAGTCAGAAATACAAAAGCCAAAGAGTGAAATTAAATGGGAGAATATTTTGGATTTAAATGTTGATGAGCTTTGGTGGAAAAAACAAAATATTTTGTTCTTTAATGTAACAAATGATATACAGCTTAGATGGTTCCACTATAGAATTGTACATAGAATTTTAGCCACAAATACATTTTTATACAAAATTGGTGTTACTGACTCGCACTTATGTAGCTTTTGTAAAACGCATCCAGAGACATTGTGCCACCTATTTTGGGAATGTGAGTTTGTTATAGAAATTTGGGAAAACGTTTTGAATTGGATGTTAGAAAAGTTTGGACTTGATATAAATCTAAATAAGGTCGATGTTCTGTTGGGAAAATATTACAAATATAACAATATATTTAATCTAGTAATATGTATAATTAAAAAGTATATCTATAGAACCAAACTAAGGAAAAATAAATTATCTTTTGAGAGAGTCAAACAAGAAATTGTATACTACTATAATTGTGAGAAATATATTTATAAGAAAAATGGAGATATGGACAGCTTCAAAAAACGATGGAATGCGATAACATTTTAAGATGAAAATTATGTATGTAGATTGAGTTATATTAAGTTATCTGAATGTTATTAAGTACAGAACTGCAGTTTTCAGATGTGTATTTTTTCTATTTACAATATCTTTGCTAGATACTGATATAGACATATGCATGCCGTTGTGGTGAATGATGAGTGAATGGATTAACAAAAAAAAAAAAATTGTCCTATCATAAGATAAGCTTGTGTTGTAACCATGTAAGCATAGTGAATCCAGGGCCCCAACCCTGGCACTAAGCATTGTAATTTAATATATGATGGGATAATAAAAAAAAAATCTAAACAAAAAAAAAAAACATTTGCTTTTAATTTCAGGATATATTGTAGGGTAAGTTTAATTCTACGTTAGTTGAGGGGTGGTTCATTTGCCTCGATATATAAACTGTCTTTAGGAGAAGTTCGAAAAGCTCCCAAGCACAGTCTAAGGCCTTGATGGTGAATTGCATCAAGAGCTTTTACGTAAGAAGTTCTAGCCGAGCCATACACAATACAACCATAATCTAACTTGGATCTTACTAAAGAACGATATAGTTTTAAAAGAGTATTTTTATCTGCCCCCCCATTTTGTTTTTGCAATTACTTTAATTACATCTAAAGCCTTCGTGCATTTCTCTTTAAGCATTTTTATATGCGATACAAAAGAAAGTTTACTATCAAAAATGATACCTAAAAACTTTATTTCTTTTACAACTTTAATTGGATTTCCGTCGAGCAGCAGACGTGGTTCGTCATGCGCCTTCCGTTTGGAACAAAAATGAACGCAAGCGGTTTTGCTTTTTGAAAATTTGAATCCATTTACATCAGCCCAATTTTGAATTTTATTTAGACAACTCTGCAATTTTCGTTCAATATAGTTTATATTTTTGGATTTAAAACAAAGAACAAAATCATCAACATATAAACTTCCATGCATATCATTTTCAAGAACTTCAGCTAAGTTGTTGATTTTTATACTGAATAGAGTTACTGATAGAATACTACCTTGTGGTACACCCATTTCCTGTTCAAAACTTTCTGAATATGTAGACCCTAAGCGTACTTTAAAATGTCTATCATTCAAGATATTCTTGATAAAATTTGGTAAATGGCCTTTAACACCCATACTGTAGAGGTCTTCTAAAATACCATGTCTCCATGTAGTATTATATGCTTTTTCTAAATCAAAAAACACAGATACAACATGCTCTTTTTTAATAAAGGCATCTCGAATATAGGTTTCCAGTCTCACCAACTGGTCAATAGTACTGCGGTTTTTCCTAAAACCACATTGAATATAAGTTAAAATGTTATTAGTTTCAAGAAACCATATAAGACGTTCATTGATCATCCTTTCCATGGTTTTACACAAACAACTTGTTAACGCAATAGGACGGTAATTATTTGGATCTGTGTGATCCTTCCCAGGCTTTGGGATGGGAATTATTGTAGCTTGGGTCCAGGAAGGTGGAAAGTGACCCTGCTCCCAAATCGTATTGAAAATTTGCAGAAGACATTGTTTATTTTTTAAAGGAAGGTGTTTAATTATTTGATAATGGATTTCATCCGGTCCTACAGCTGTGTCATGGGATTTATCTAAAGATTTCTGAAGTTCATCTAAAGTAAATGGAAGATTATAACATTCATTGTTTTCAGATGTAAAATCTAATATTTTCTTTTCTTGTGATTTTTTATATTTACTAAACTTAGGGCTGATATTTTTGTCAGAGGAATTTTTAGAAATTGTATTACCTATTTCATTTGATATCGCTTTTTTATCCGTTATAATTTTATTTCGAACATTAAGATGTTGATATTTTTCAGGACCTTTACCTTTAATTTTTCTAATTGCATTCCAGACCTTATTAATAGGAGTATGAGAATTAAGGCTGGAAATGAATCTTTTAATAGTTCTGCGAGCTTTTGCTCTAAATATACGGAAATTGCTTAAATTTGCTGATGTTGGTATCCGATTAAATTGTCTCTCTGCTTTTTTGCGAGCTTTAATAGCATCATTGCATTCTTCGGTAAACCATGGTTTTTTACTTTTAGAGGAATTTGTCGAGGTTTTAGGTATACATTTATTTGCAGTAGTTAATAGGATTTCAGTAAATTTTTTAATAGGATCAAGATCGTTTTCGAACGTTTCGGACGAAATATTTTGTAAGCATAAGTTTTCAAATTGTATCCAATCAGCTTTGTTTAGCTTCCAGTTTTGAATAGAAATATTTTCAAAGGATACATCTAGTTTAATGATAATTGGGAAGTGATCACTTCCACATAAATCGTCATGTACTGACCAACTAAAATCCAAGAGTAAAGAAGGGTCTACTAAAGTAATGTCTATTGAAGAATATGAACCATTACCCGGATGCAGATAGGTGCTAGAGCCGTCATTTAGTATACAAAGATTATGATGTGATATTGCATCCTCAATTATCTTTCCTTTATCTGTTATTTTATCGCTGCCCCATGATGGATTATGGGCATTAAAGTCACCCACAACCATAAATGGAGCTGGAAGTTGTTGTATTAACTTTGTAAGTTCTAAAGCTTGTAAATGATAGTTTGGAGGTACATATACAGAACAAAGGGTAATTGTTTTTGTCTCGCCTGCGACGAATGTCGCGAAGCGAGACATAGCGACCATAGATTCCGTCGTCGTCGTCGTCGTCGTCGGCGTCCAACTTTTGGTTAACCCAAATGTCAAAGTTTTATAAACTGCAATAACTTTCTCAAATTTTATTCAGTCTTCTTGAAATTTGGACACAATATTCAGTATGGATAAAAATTTATATCCCAAGTATGATTTTGAAAAAAAAAATTCAAATTTTTCCGTATTTTTTCCTTAAGTTGGACTTAGTTTTTTCATGATAATTTATGGTGAAGACCTATATTCCAGCAACTATAAGTTATAGGGATATGATAATTAGTCAGTGGATACATCATGGGTAACCACAAACGTCAGTACCAGAATTAGGTCATCTTGACCTACATTTTTCTGCATGAGTGACTTTGGTTAAATTTTTGGTGGAGGTCCATATCTCAGCATCTATAACTTATAATGGCATGATGATTTGTCATTGTACAGGTTATAAGTAACCAACAACATCAGTACCAGAATTAGGTCATTTTGACCTACATTTTTCTGCATGAATGACTTTGGTTAAATTGATAATGGAGGTTCATATTTCAGCAACTATAACTTATAGTGGCATGATAGTTAGTCAGTGGATACATCATGGGTAACCACAAACGCCTGTACCAGAATTAGGTCATCTTGACCTACATTTTTCCGCATGAGTGACTTTGCATAAATTTATGGTGGAGGTCCATATCTCAGCAACTATAACTTATAGTGGCATGATAATTTGTCAGTGGATACATCATGGGTAACCACAAACGCCTGTACCAGAATTAGGTCATCTTGACCTACATTTTTCCGCATGAGTGACTTTGCATAAATTTATGGTGGAGGTCCATATCTCAGCAACTATAACTTATAGTGGCATGATAATTTGTCAGTGGATACATCATGGGTAACCGCAAACGCCTGTACCAGAATTAGGTCATCTTGACCTACATTTTTCCGCATGAGTGACTTTGCATAAATTTATGGTGGAGGTCCATATCTCAGCAACTATAACTTATAGTGGCATGATAATTTGTCAGTCTACACATCATGGGTAACCAACAATATCAGTACCATAATTAGGTAATCTTCACCTACATTTTCTGCATGAATGACTTGATACATATACAGTGGATTTGATTTCAAAATGCAAGTTCAAATTATTGCGACTCATAACACGTTGCAATATTCGCAATAATAAAAACATCACAATAATTTGTGAATTTACAATGTATGTAATTCATTAAAATCATTTCAGCATCTTTTCATTGACTAAGAGGAAAATGTTGTGTTCATCAGTATGCAAAAGTTATATATTAAATCCATATAAAATATACCTATAGTCAGTCCAGATAGAAACGTTTTACAGTTCTTATTAAGTCCATGACAATATCTCTTTAAAAACCAGCAAAATGACTCGATCCACTTTTTGAGTTATTCCTTCTGAAATGTCAATAAATGCTTCAGTTTATCAGACAATCATTTCTTACTAACCACAGCGACAGCAGGCGAGACACAGGGTTGCGGGCAACCCTTACGTACTTTTTTCAAGTGAAAGGCGTACAGCTACTGCCTGAAGATTTGTTTTTAGATCTAGTTGGCTATGAATATATTTATTGTTAATTGCTAAAGAGGAACCACCAGACGCTCTTTCAGTTTGAGAATAATGGTTATACATACTATAATTTTTAATATTAATTTTATCTGTTTCTTTCAAATGTGTTTCTTGTAAACATATAGCTACTGGGTTATGGTCCTGAATAAGTAATGATAATTCATTAAAGTTGACTTTAAAACCTCGACAATTCCATTGTATAATAGTAGGATGATTCAATTTTTATGAGTAATGGGGGATATCCTCCCTTTACTTTTGGGGGGTGACGCACTTCGGACTCGCGAGGAGGATTGACATGGTGTTACGTCCATCTCCTCGAAGACCCCAAATTTATTGTGGAGAGTGACGGCCGCTTTAGGTAACCGATCACTCTGCTGTTTTGAGTTGTTTTTGGAGGGAGATCTGTTTTTTTCTCCCCGATGATGATAATTTGCTCCAGGCTGCTGGCTTTGATGTAGCCACAGCTACGGTTTTTGGAGCAGCAGGAACTGCAGGACCTGCAGAAGCAGGCAGTGAAGTGTTTTTATCCTTGTCATGAGATGACAGGGGCGTTTGACATGATGAAGTCTGCTGAAGAAAGTCTTTCTCAGAGACTTGTGTAGAGATGTCCTTCGAAGAGGACGTTTTAACAACAGTTGCATATGATGTCAGATTCGGTCTTGGGATACTGTACATGTTGACCAGTTTTTTGGCTTGCGTTTTTCGGCTTTAACTTTTTGAATTTCTTTTTCTTTTTCCCACATCGGGCATTGTTTTGAGGAAGCCATGTGCCCGCCCTTGCAGTTTTTGCATTTGGGGTCATTATGGCAATCTTTACCATCATGCCCCTCCTCACCACACCTGAAGCAGGATTCAGAGCCTTTACAATTGGATTGTCCATGTCCAAACCTCTGGCACTTAAAGCAACGCAGAGGATTTGGAACGAACATTTCAACTTTCATATGATAAAGTCCAACTTTAATACTTGTTGGTAATGTTGGTATACCAAAAGTCAAAAGGTACGTATTTGTCGGTTCTCTGTTATCAATCCGCTTTTTTGTAAACCTTTTCACAAAGACCACTCCCTGGGATTCACAACTCGGATTGGATTTCCTGCTCAGGAATGTCATCCAGGTCGAGATCTCTGTCGAAAAGGATACCTTTGCTTTGATTTAATCCACTGTGGATTTTACCAACAACAGGAATATCGACAAGCATTTTCAAACTTAGTAAAGAAGTTGATTGCTGTTTTTTGGTAACTTCAATAAGTAGAGCTCCGGATCTCAACTTTTTAACAGATTTAGGAGTACCGATGATTCCTTGAATACCTTTTTGAATGATAAATGGTGATATCTTTGTTAAAGGCTTCGTTTGTTGTTCTAATAATTGTGCTTCAAGTGTGATGAAGCGGGGCCAGTGTTCCACAACCGAATTCAGTTGTTCATCATTAAAAGTAATATCAAAACCTGCTGGGTAGCAACGTTTTTTTGAGAGAGCCATGATTATAGAAGAAAAGATTCAGAATCCTTGCTCCCCGCCCGCCTCGGAGCGCCAACAAGGGCGATATCACAAGACGAAAGACCACCTTTAAGCAATGACGAAAGACCACCTTTAAGCAATCGCTTAGTGGTAGCTTAATGGTGGCTTAAAGAAGTTAATTCCTTTAAGCCACCATTAAGCTGCAACTTACAGGTGCTTAATGTCCAAACTTCATTAAGCTACCATTAAGCCACCATTAAACTGAGCTTAATGGTGACTTAATGGTCAACCCTCATTAAACTTTTACGCATCTTGTATAGAATCTTTGAACTAACTTTTAGTTATTTTAATATCATTTACGCAAAATCTATTCCAACTCATAATTCTGTCTCGATCATAATTTCTACGAGTTTTTTGTCAACATGCATAAACTTGATCACTGGGAACAAAGTTAGCTAATAGCCACAGGGGCTTGCTCGAGGTGTCTAATTTTTTCTTAAAATCATTTACAGTGATGATAAAACAAGACATCCTGTATCAAAACCGTATTTTATTATTTTTTTAAATAAATCATTATTACATGCGTTGTTTTTATTTTAAGTATATATGATTTTTAAAAATAAATAATTATTACACACCGTGAGCAAGTCCTTGTAAAATATCTTAAATTTACAATACCAAAAATCAATTTGTTTTTAAAATTATCTATATTCATGAACACAAAATATATATTACTTTTTAAAAACAAAATGGTATTTTTATTTCATGTGTTAAAAAAAACATTCCACTACATAATTCACAGGAATATAACTATATAATCTCATGAAAAAAAAATCTCTGTCCTTTTTTTTGGGGGGGGGGGGGGGGGGCTACTGGTATACAAATGTTTAGTTTTCAAAGATTGACTTTTACCATGAAAAACTTTTTAATGGCTTTTACATCATGAATAATTCTAATTAATTCGTTATTTTTTTTTTAATAATGCAGCGGTAAGTATCTGTCAAAATCTGGTCGGTCTTCAATGATTGTTATTTCAAAATCGATTTTCAGAGGAACGGCCGATCAGACTAAACATGACATCCGACCAGATGTATACACATTGAGAAACGGGGTAAGATTAACAGATGATCAGTATACAGTAAACTGACTGGTCAGACAATAGACCTTAATTAGGTGTCCCCCCGTCCCCGGTTAACTAACATGAAACTATACATACACAACGTACACTGACATTTTAATGATCAATTATTTTTAAAAAAAAATTTAATTTAACGCAAGCATATAACAAATTAAAAATTATAATTCATTGTAAAAAGTCAATTATTTTGATACCCATTATGATACAAAAAGAATTGAAACTGAATATGATATTCTAAAAAAAAGTTTTTGTAATCGTAATTAACCAGGTAACTCTTACGCGAGGATTGTCACTAAATTGTTGACACAGAAACCGTTAATATCCGCAGTATATTAAAAATAATAGTAGAATCTGTTTTTTCCTCTTTCTTTTTCGATGATAGACTTTTGTGTTTTATCTATATTTAATTTCTTTTCAATCATGATTTAATGCTTACATTTCGAAAATTTTCGAATAACAGAGCGAAGAACTCAATCACATTACATCAATCTAAAAGCCAAACTCAGTGTAGAAATATATATTAATGTTTTAAGATCCACAAATAAAATTGTTTATATTTTGATTTGTAAATCAATTCAAGACTTTTGGAAATGTTCAACAAAATTCTAGTAAATACCTTTACAAGTCCAAACAAATTTTGAAAAAAATAAAGGTTAAATATTTAATATTTTCCTTACAGTATCAAGAGCGGCGATAGCCTAATGAATAAGGCGTTCGCCTTGCAACCCTAAGGTCATGGGTTCGCGCCCCGACTGTGGCGTTTTTTTTTTCTTATTTTGGATTTTGAATTTCGTTCTTTTTCATTATTTTTACCAAATCAAGATATAAGCGAACTCCACATTTATAATATTGATAACAAATCACTATAAAAATAATTTTTCACCCATATAAACAATATTATCGACTGCGTAATGTGACTTAATGGTGGCTTAACGGTAGCTTAATGGAGTTTGGACATTAAGCACCTGTAAGTTTAGCTTAATGGTAGCTTAATGGTGACTTAATGGTGGTCTAAAAGTTACCATTAAGGACCTGTAAGCCACCATTAAGCTACATTTAAGCACCCATTAAGGACTTTGAATTGGCTTAATGGTACCTTAATGGTGGTGTAAATGTTACTTAAAGGTGCTTAATGGTGACTTAATGATGACTTAAAGACAAGCATTAAACCACCATTAAGGACCTATAAGCCACCATTAAGCCGGACTTAAAGGGTGTGTTTCATCTTGTGTATCTAGTCAAACGGACATCCAGTAAGACTGATACCAAGAGGATACAAAGAAACTATACTCAGACATGAAGTGCCTGATTGACCCTCAGCCACCGCTTAATATATCAATATCAACATGGAAACGTCGGCGTATTGGAAATTGCAAAACAGAGAAGACAGATAATAAAAATTGCAAAACATCAATACTAAGGCATGTTAATATTATCAGCTCGGCATGACTAACCGATTGATCAAGTCGGGCCAAACTTGACCTCCCGTCTAGATGAATATGGGGCCAAAGTGGAGTGTTGGTCGAACAGATGCATTGCACCCAGCACCTGCGGACCTCAGCCACCAGGATCCCCTCCTCCACCAACACGGGTCGCAACCCACGGCCAACAGGTTGCCCCATTTAGTCGCCTCCTACGACATGCAAGGGGGTGCCAGGGACCTATTCTTGTCACCCCGGGTCCCTACGGGGGTCTTTACCAAAGAAGAGCATGGACCAATGCCTAAAACATCAAAAACCTGCAAAAATCCAATCCAGGCAATCAAAATAAATAAAGAGGGAGTCAGGAAATTACTCGGCAAGGTAAATCCATCTAAAGCATCAGGGTCAGACAATATATCAAACAGGATTCTGAAGGAATGTGCAGAACAACTGGCGCCAAGTCTAGCAACAATCTTCCAGCTATCACTAGACTCAGGAGAACTCCCATCGGACTGGCGGGATGCTAACATCTCATGTATATATAAAAAGGGCGACAAACACCAAACTGAGAATTACAGGCCTGTGTCATTAACATCAGTATCTAGCAAATTATTGGAACATATCATCTGTCGACACATACTGAAACACCTAGAAAAAAAATTTTAACAACGCTTAATCATGGCTTCAGATCTGGGTTCTCCTGTGAGACACAACTTTTAACATCAATTAACGACCTGCTGATGAATTATGACAAAGGAAAACAAATAGATGTGGCAATTTTGGACTTCTCTAAAACTTTTGACACTGTTCCACACCAGAAACTACTCCATAAAGTCAGTCAGTACGGCATAAGAGGAAGTACACTATCGTGGCTAACATCATTCCTTACCAAGAAGGACAATGCGAACAGTAGTAGAGGGCGAGAAATTTTTTTATTTATTTATTTATATATTTATTCAATTTGACAAAAACCACATGTGTCGCAAGTCATACATACAGTAAACAAATATAATATAGTCACATAGATTTTCTTATATTACATGCATCACGTATGAAGTTACAAATATTCCTTGTAGAATTAACATCTGCTGGATTAAGAATTTGATAAGATATACAGGTTTTATTAAAAAGTGTACAAAATTCACTTCTTAGTTGTTTATATAGAGGACATACAAATAAAAAATGTTCATCTTCAACGACATTTTTACAATTAATACAAAATCTTTCATCTCTTGGTATAATTGGGTTACAATATCTGCCAATTGCAACCTCTATCTGTAATTTGTGAGCACTTATTCTCAATCGAGTCAAAAAAGAACGAAGATTCTTGGAAATGGAAAAATTTAAGTATGGTTGAATTTCAAGTTTGTTTAGATTCCCTTGACTTATTAACTGGCTGTAGAATGATAATTTGCCATTACCCTTTTCTCTGATATTTATTATATCCTTAAAAACTATGTTCTCAAAATATTTTTTCAAATTATTTTCAAAATCATTTATTGATAATGTATTAGCATTTGAACCAATAACTTCATCAAGTATAGTTTGTATGCAGTTATGCCAACATGTTTTCCCACATCCTGCAAGTTTTTTATCCTCTAAATATGCATGTTGTAAAAGTAAGTTTGAATTCTCTTGATCTGCAACAAGTTTTTTTAAATCTATAATAATATTTAAATAATAATTTATAAACTTTGAAAATAATTGGAAGTGCACCAAACTCTACTCTAACTGCTAAATTAGAAGCTTTATTATGGACCCCTAAAATGTCTTTCAAGATGAAATTTTGAATTTTTTCAAATGGAGTTTTATCAAAGTCTTTTGTAATTTTCTTAAAATCACTTCTCCATATTTCAGAAGCATAAGTTAAAATTGGTATAATGCATGATTCATATATCTTAAACTGAGCCTTTCCTGAGAGACTAACATTGTTTTGTAGTTTTGATTTGATCATAAAATATGCTTTCCTTGCTCTACCTGCTAAATTCTCGCATGCATATTTCAATTTACCATTATTTTTTAGGACAACACCCAAATATTTATATTCATCAACAAAATCAATAACATCTTCTTTAAACTTCATTGTTTTACAACTCAGTTTTTTAAGTTTTTTACTAGAAAATACCATGGCATTAGTTTTTTGTGTATTTACTTCTAGCTTCCATTCACAACAATATCTTTCCAGTGAATCAAGACATTGTTGTAGCCCATCTATTGATTCAGATACAAGTAATAAATCATTTGCAAAAAATAAGCTGTTAAAGTTAATGTTGTTCAATTGAACAGGGCATGTTTTCGAAGAATCTAAATATTTTGTAAAATCATCAATAAAAATGTTTAAAAGTGTTGGACTCAAATTATCTCCCTGTTTTACTCCACGATTTGTAGGAAAAAAATCGCTATGAACATTTGATTGTTTAGAAATTAGAGCCGGTGCCAGTGGAGTCCGGGGTGCCGCAAGGCAGTCCTAGGGCCGCTGCTCTTTTTATGCCACATTAACGACCTCTTCCAGACTCCGTAACATCACAAGTCCGCGGCTGTTCGCAGACGATTGCCTCTTATACCGACAAATCAACAACTATGGAGATCATGAAAAACTACAGGAAGATCTTAACAACTTGCAAAACAGTTTTTGGTTGAGATCTGCAGATTCCATTATATCGCCGATCTTCTGTTCACGTATGCGAGCTTGAGCTTGTCGCTGTTTCTCTCAACGTTTTCTTTGTTGTCTTCATGTTGTTGAGTAGCATACAGTTTTGCCCTTTTGGAGATCCTTCCATAACCCAGTCATAATGTGCTTTCTTAGCTATCATAGAAGCTTGTCCAATATCCTCATTCCAGGGTTTTCCTCCTTTCTTCTTTTGAGTTCTCTTACCGTTGGCTTTATACTTTGGTATTGCTGTTTCAGCCCCTAGATTCCAGAAGTTAGCTTCCAAGAGTAGATTATAGAACGAATTAATTTTTAATTTCACAGACGTGTTAAGTAACTCGAACATAAATCTAATCGTTTTAACATACCACCTGCATTGCAGTTCCATGACTTTAATTGGCACCAACAATAACACACACTGTTTAAAGTAATCGGGGAGGAACTATAGGAAGATCATCAATCTAATCTTAAATGTTATTAACGTGATGAACATCACGCAATATCTCGGAAATCTCGGACTCGATTTGGAAATTTTCAACTATACAACTATACAGGAAATGACAGGACTTTAACATTTTGTGATTGATGTAATCTGGACCCACTGCTTTATTTACAGGAATTACTGAGATTATATCCGTAATCTCATATATTCTTTAATTTTTATTCCTGGAAATGTACCATTAAATCTAATTTCTATATTTGGAAGTTGATGGTCACTGTCATCACATATGTGACAGAAGTAAAGTACCTGTTTAAGAGTTCAATCTTGTCGGAGTCTAGTAATGAAAAGAACCACGAACGATAGTATTGTTCTTCAGCCTACCTCTAAGTCAGTTTTCAAAAGTTAACATATTCGAATGATTTTCAAGATTTTTATACATATTTATATGAATTTTAATAAAACGTTACTTATTTGGGATACCAAAGAGAGGTAACTCTATAATTTTGGTAAAACTTGAGTTTTTCACTATAGAAATTAATGGAAAACGGTAAATATTTTTAAAACATCTCCCCCCCCCCCTCCCCCCGTGAAACAAAAATTCATTTTTACAGGTAATATGGACTGTCACTTTAAAAAATTTTGCCAAAGCTTTTTGTGTTTCACGGGGGGAGGGGGGGGCATATGTTTATAGACAAAAAAAAAAAACGAAAAAAATGCCGATTTTTCACCAAATTTAAAGCTATCTACAACTGAATATTAGTATTTTATTAATTTTTATAAGGTTTTTTTTCATTTGAGTAAAATAAGGAAAGATATGAGATACATTTTATCATAATTAAGACTGTTTCAAAATATGGTGTTTCACGAGAATATATCGTCTACCCCCCTTTTTCAACAGCTGGAATTAATGATAATTTACCATCTAGCGCTGGAATTAAAATGATAAATCAATTATCATAGAACTGTTCCTTGTATTGAACAAAGATTTAATGGCCAAATTTCCATTAATATTGAATTTAATTGGTGCAAAATGTAGGCGGGAATCAAGAGTTAGAGTTCGTAGTTCTTTCTCTTTGTTGTTGTCATTAATATACTGTATGGGATTTCACTCGTCAATTTAGTATGAAAATTTTTAGTATAATTTTTTATTATTCTCATTAGCGTCTTTTAGGTGAGAATCAATGTGTTCATAATAATTAGTTGATGGAAAGTTCTTTCATGTGATTAACCTTATCTCGTATTTTACGATAAATTTTGCTATCAGATTCTTTTTGGTTTCTTGCGTTTTTTTCCGAAGTCTATTGCGAACACGAATAGAAATACATATTTTGATGCTGAGTTTGGTTCTCTATGTCTTCTGGTTTGGAGCTGGGGGGTGGTGGGGTAGATTCCTTAACTATGCATAAGAATGAATGGGCAACTTTTTTTATGGTTGCCCAATCAAGTACAAATTTGGTATGGTAGTTCAGTAGGCAGAAATACATATTTTGATGCGAAGTTTAGTTCTCTATGTCCCCTGGTTTGGAGCTGGGGTGGTGGGGTAGATTCCTTAACTTTATATAAGAATGCATTGGCAAAGAGAGATAACTGCTGAAGATGTTTCCATTGTAAACTGAATGCTGGCTATGAGTCCCTTGGGATTAATTAGCTTTCCTCCTGAAGAAAATCCAGAGCATTATCTTTATCTGTCACATTGAGATGAATTAGCACCTCTGTTTGCAAATGAAGTTTGTTTTGAAGTTGAGTTAATTTGGAATGCTATGAACACTGAAATGTGGATTTAAATATAAATTTTTATAATTTATTTTTGTTTAATAGTTATGATTTTATTGAATTCTAAAAACAAGAAATAGATTAAAGAAGATTTTTTTGATTTATTTTTTTTTTCACTTTATGTTAATTAATTTTTAAAGTAGTTGTATAAAAACCCCATTCTATCATTAATACTGAAAAAGTTCTTATTGTTACTTTAGAAGAAAATGATGAGAGATGTACAATTAATCCTTTGGGATTACCCGGTAATTATCTAGCCTGCTGCAGAAAATTTAGTAGGCTTTTCTTTATCTTCAAGCCTTCATGATATTTGCATTCATTGAAGGCTGGCATTCTATATAACACAAGCTTCATAATTGTTATAATATACATTCAATGTTAAGTTGTTCTTTACTGCCTAATGTAAATACAAGGATATTATTTTCAGGTTTTTGATTATTCAGGAATTATCTTGAAATTTTAAGAATACAGTTGCTGTTGCTTATTCTTCGTACATTTTTTAATCATTCCGTAAGCTGCACCCTTTTAATTCTACCCCATGGCGGGGCCCTTGCTGACTGGTCAGTTTTCTAGTTTTTTCGGGTATGCATTGGTGAAAAATCGCTCTTGAGTTGAGACGAGTTTATATGCATTCGAAAAGTTAGGATTTTGTCCAGTTGCATAATGAAAATTAAATTATGTTTACAAATATTTAAAATGCAAAGTATATTACGATCCAAGTGTACGAAGTACAAAAAAAATATATATATAAGGAACACCTCTTCTTATTCCATGTCGGCATATAGTTTTGCAGAATGGGAGGATGATAAATTGAATTGTAAGCCTATAATACTGTAGTAGCTTAACTTGAACAGGCGTATGGTTGACATAACCCCCCTTAATTAAACTAAAGAAAGTATATAGAATTTATTTAAGGCAACTAATTTGTATAGAAATGGGACATCTTTCAAAATATTAATACGTTTAATTACCAAAATGTAACTTTAGTTACTCATGTTGTATTGTTTAATCCCCTTTTCACCATACTTGGGCTTACCTTGATTATTTTAGCAAAATGGACTCTCTGTTTAACTCAAGTTTTCGTCTTGATTGTAAGTTGTCTCTCTCTCCTAATCCTTCTCTGAGACTGGGAGTCGAGGATTTTCTGCGCCGTCATCCCCCAGTCAACGAAAAATACGGATCGAATGAGCCTATGAAATATATTTTAATAGCAAAACCCCACAAGGTAGAAGACACTGCATACCAAATGATTATACACAACATATGATCTGGCAGATCAGACGTTGTGCATTGGAGTTTATAACTTCAGGTGAGTGGAAAATATGTTGTCTAAAAATATGGACTTTTCACTAAACTAAAAATGGGTGTGGGTGGATTTAACATTTCAAGAAAGAGGGGAGTTGGGTATAGTTTGTAGTTTTGGACAATAAAGTGCCCCGCCACAGCATGATACGCCCGTCAAATATTGTTCAATAGGGTGAATTCACCATGCATCGGATACCCTTGTACTTCAACAAGTTCTAGCGATATCGCTACCGACGGAAATTTATCAAAATAGAGTTTAACATTTAGTTTGTGATTAAAATAACAATTTAGGACACAATTATATGCCGTTTATTGAGAAAATATCCCCAAAAATCGAGTTTTTAGAAAAAACAGAAAATTCACCATGGATCGGACATTGTTCACCATGCATCGGACAGACGGTATGGAGACCGGAAAAATATCATACCTTTATCACAGTGCCTTAAAATCCTTGATATGGATATATTTTCATCTTTTGTCTGAGAAATAACCCTCAACTGTAATTTAATCGACGATATAATTGCACAAATGTAGAACGATTCTAGAGGCCTCACTCTGCCTTAGAAATGCTTTAAAATGCTTATAATGCCGTAATTCGCGCCTTTTTCTCATGGTTTATCATACTCTGGTTTGTAGAAATAAATAGAGTAAAATTCCAGACGTCATATATCGATAACTTGTATTTTGACTGAAAATATAGAGTTTTTATTTTCTTTTTCCGCAAAAAACAGCTGTCAGCTGGGTTCTGTATGAAAATGGTAGTGCTTACCTTTGCATCGAAAAGTGTCCGATGCATGGTTAATTTGTGTCCGATGTAGGGTGAAAATAGCATACTAGAAAAAACCAGCTCTAATAAGAATTAAACAAACATTGAAGTGAAATTTAATTATAATTTATGTAAAATTACCAATCCCTGACAAAATTCACCAAAGTCCGACTCGTTCCGTGGAAGTCGAATTTAAAAGAACGATAACTCTAAAAATTGCAAAATCATAAATTTCGGGTTATTCCCCTTTGATAATGTAAAAGATGACGTAACTTCAAGGCCATTTGCGGGGTATTTTTATCACAACATGATAAACACAATCGGTATCATTAAAAAATTTAAATCTTGGTCTTTATGACAGAAACAAATAAATACACAGAACTCATAAGTTGAAAGAGAGTTTATTGCCTAAAGTTGTCCGAAGCAAGGTACATGTATGTGTCCGATGCATGGTGAATTCACCCTAATCATGAATTGGTAAGTATGCAAGAAAATCAGGTAGCCTTGATTAACAGATTGACACAGATTTCAAGTATCTAATTTCCATTTCTTATCATTCATCTCTAAGAGACTTACAGTGTAGGGATTGATTATAACAAATACATCATATAATTCTAAACTGGTTGTGTTAGAGCATAGCAATATCCATCTGCAGCTTTAAATTGTTTATTGCATATTCTATGAAATGCTAGTCTGATAAAAAAGATCAAACATAAATTATTCTTCAGACTATAAAATTCTAAGTAAGACATGACTGCAGTTTGTTGCAAATATATAAAAATTGAAATATAATTTGTTTTTCTTCAATGAACACATGTATAATTAGTTTTAATCAAATTATACAATACTAATTTATTTTTAATCAGCCACTAAAACATCAATTTGTTTTAATTACATTTCACCAATTGAAAGATCTTTATCTGGACTAGCCATATCAAGAACTCTTAATTAACACAAGCAACTATGAGGCCATTTCTTTTTGCCCAACTCCCAAGAGACAAATTAAGATTAAAGCTCTGATATTCTTAGCTCCTGACAATAAACTCATTAATTTCTCACTAATATGACATGTAAATTTCTGCTATCAAAATTCTTCTTGACCAGTGCCTCATAATTATGCCCATGGGACAAACTGAATTCCTCTCAAAGCATAAACATTTGTTACAGATTGCTGTGAAGTATATAATGAAAAAATAAGTTTTACTTAATTTAACATACAGTATTTAATAAGGATACAACTATATTTTTACATTTTTTTGAATTATGAAATTTAGAATTTAAGAGACTTGGTTTAATTTAAAATTCACTATAATTAAAGGTCACAGTGAGCTTGAATGGGCTGTGAAACGATCACCTTCTACTTTAGATATATACTTTTGCAAAGTTTGAAAGATTTAGGTCTACTAGTTTTGTATTTATGAGCCGGACAGGATTTTTCCATATTTGGCTATAGAATCATTGTTGCAAATATATAAAAATTGAAATATATTTTTTTTCAATGAGCACACATAATAATTAAGTTTTAATCATATTATGCAATACTAATTTAGTTTCAATCATACACTAAAACATCAATTTGTTTTTAATTACATTACACTAATTGAAAGCTCTTTATCTTGACTAGCCATATCAAGTTCTTTATTTTTATTTGATATCAAGAACGCTTAATTAACACAAGCAACTATGAGGCCATTTCTTTTTGCCCAACTCCCAAGAGACAAATTAAGATTAAAGCTCCGAAGTTCTTAGCTCCTGACAATAAACTCATTAATTTCTCGCTAATTTGACATGTAAATTTCTGCTATCAAAATTCTTGACCAGTGCTTCATAGTTATGCCCATGGGATAAACTGAATTCCTCTCGAAGCATAAACATTTGTTACAGATTGCTGTTAAGTATATAATAAAAAAATAAGTTTTTACTTCATTTAACATATTTTAATAGGGATACAACTATATTTTTACATTTTTTAGGATTATGCAATAAAGAATTTAAAAGACTTAGTTTTTTGAAAAAAATCACTTTAATTAAAGGTCACAGTGACCTTGAAATAGGCCGCGACACACCTTCTACTTTAGATGTATACTTTTGCCAAGTTTGAAAGCTCTAGGTCTAATAGTTTTCTAGTTATGAGCCGGAAAGGATTTTTCCATATTTGGCTATAGCATCTTTATTAAAGGTCAGAGCGACCTACTTTTTGTGCGCGACACACCGTCTACCCAAGACGTATCAGTTGACAAAGTTTGATAATTCTAGGCCTAATAGTATTCAAGTTATGAGCCGGACAGGAATGGACAGACGGACGGACATGAAGCCTATAACATAATACGTCCCTTCTTAAGACGGGCACAGTAGGTAAAGGTGTATGTACATGTGTGGATATGTGAATGATGCGTCTTGTGTATATAATTATATGAGGGAGATTGGGGGTCGTCTGACCTGGTGTTAACATCTATGTGATTCTTATACGTTTGTAATGTCTTTTCGAGTAATTTGGTTGACCTTCATTAGGGCCTTTTTGGCAACTCATGTCTGGTAGTAGGTGTGATCCTCAAGATTGCCTCCCTTGGACTGTAGGCTGGTGGGTTTGGGATCAAGTTGTCATTTGTTGTAGGTGCACCCAGGTTTGGTCTTTCCTTTTCTAGCTGCATGTTGTTTCATTAGCGTAGCTTTTCTATACATTTCTCGCCTTTTAATTGCTTTTCTCTTTCTGTATTCTCTACGGTAGGCGTATTCCTTGTTAATGGTTTATAGATACCATGTATGTGGCAGGACAGTGACAATGTAATCTCTGCTTCTTTCATTGATGTTGCTGTTCCCGGACCGTTGTTTTGTCTTAGATCTCAGCTGAGAGGATTCTTTCAGTATTGCTTGAATAGTTGGTGTGCTTAGGTAAACACTGCTTTGTTAAGACCCTCACATTTCTGAGTTGACGTGTTGAGTTTCATTTCCTCAATGGCTCATTGGATAAGTCGCAAGAATAACTTTTGATAAATGCTTGTCATTTTCATTCAGGTGCATGGATGTCAATTTGTTTGGGGCGAAAAAATAAGACTGATTCCACCAGTTATGCCTGTCTCCACTCTCATATACCACTGAATTCCTACGACATTTTGAACAGTTTCCAGAGTAGCAGAGGATGGTACTTTCTACGACAAGAGGAAGTTTACTACAGATGATGTTGATGTCTCCAGTGTAGGTATCCATGAGTTTCTTATAGACTAAGCTGCACCAAGCCTTTACATCTTGTGCAAAAACTTTTCTGATGTGGTTTTACCTCTTTCTCATTTTGCAGGGAAACATCTTGGGGCTGAGGTGGGCACTGTGGCACTGCCGGAAATGGGATCAGCTGACATGGCTTGGGTCCGCCAGTCGAGATGAAAAATGCACATGGCATCTTGGAATCTCTGGGCTGACCTGGCATCACCGTCTGTTATGACGTGCTTCACATTGAACCCGTCCGCTACCAGATATTCGTTTATGGATTTCGCCATCTTGTACATTGAAAGAGGTGAGAACATCTCAATATTAGCTGTGCCGTCTTCATGACCCCCCGGACAATGAACATCATAACCATTACCTCGAAGCCTGGTTCCAGTCCAGCAAAGTTTGTTCTACATTGCAGCGCCAATTATATACTATTTGTTGGTCTTGGTCTCGCATGCAATGGCGTTAGCTTGTGATGCATTGTAGCATGGCTTTATGGTGCTACCGAAGGTTATGGTGTTGTAACATCTATCTATGGTAATGTCCATTTCCTTTGGATGTGTTCTGGACCTTTGTCCTGGTTGATGGTATTTACCAGTTGTGTCCTCTCGCCATTTCTTTCTTATTCAGGGCGTCAGTGGCTGTGTTGACCTGTTTGCTGGTCCTTTGGATGGAGCTGCGGTTAGGAAGTGGAATTTCCTAGGCAGCCACTATTTCCAAACTGCGTGGATTCCTAATAGATATGTTCTGCTGGGCTATAAATTGAAAAGTCCAGTTGATACTGGAAGGGTTAGGGCCTGGTTTTTTTTAAAGTTGGAATTTCAGTGTAGAATTTATAATAATTTGTCTGAATATTACATACCGTACACGGAAGTCTCTACTGCCATCCAAACCCCCAATCTTCTCTATCCGGAATATTCCCACGCTGAAAAACTGCAGTGCTTGGACTGACCAAAGAGGCTTTTGGCTGCTGCATTACAGATTATTATTCTCAGACTCAACACGGAGTTCCCTTGCTGACTGGAAGCTGGAGGAAGTCCTGGACGTATGAATCTAGTGACATATTGTTTTCTGTTCGTTGATGAATTGGTCAATTTCTTTTTTGGTTTCCATCGCATTTCCCAAACTGTCAAATGCATATAACAAGCTACATTTCATAGAATTCGACTTTGCTTGCATTTCATTATATAAGTATATTATTTATTGTGCTAGCAGCTCACTTGTCATTAATTTTATAAGATCCCTACACGAGATTTCTATGAAATCAGAGTTCATCATGTAATATCTGTTCGTTCCATTATATGTTACTCTGTCAGAAAAATATATAATTAACTGGTTACCAAAAAAGTATCATCCATATTAAATACATTCACTTCCCAAATGCAATAAGCAAAAACAAAAAAAATCGGACGTTGTTAAATGCCTCTATAAGATGTGTTTCTTTCTGGTTCCCACGTGGGATCTTCATATCCTTCCCACTTAACAAGAAATTCTGTTTTTCCATTTTTCTTCCTTTCCTTGAGTAGTTCGTCAACAATGTAGAATTCTGGTTCATTGTCTGTAATTATCAATTTACAGAAGCAATTACAAACATGTGCATGTATTACCTTTCATTATAAAATACACCAAGACACACACAATCCCTGGCGTAGTAATACCGAACAATAATACATGTACATAAGTATAACGTTACACATTCAAGTTCAAAAACATTTCGTCAAATAAAATATAATTAAATGACAAATCTGCAATAAAATAACATGTAAGTACCAATTTAACACATTTGATGAGACGGACAGTGTTTTTTTCGATCTTTATAATCAATTGTTAAACAACAATGCTTATGCCACTTGACTATTTTCTTCGCAAGAAAGATGGCAGGCGCTCAATTTACAACACATGTGATGATGCTGAAATAAGTAAATTACAGTCGTAATATGGTAGATGATGATGAAAAACTGACATACAACATTTCAGTATAACTGTCCCTTACTGCCAGTTCAACAATATCTAACTAGATCGTCTGGTAACACAAAAACAGCATTTGTTTACATACAACATTAATGTCGAAATGCAAGGTGTATTGCATCAATAATTAAAGTAACCTTATATTATCTGCATGAAACACAGAAGATGATATATAACATGACCCATTGCTAGTTTATAATTGTTAACAAGATCACTATAATGACTGTAGAATTTACAAATGCTGATAGAACAGAACAGAACATTTTATTTCTAATTTAAAGCCCATAACAGACAAGTATGAAATTGTTACAATAATAAGGAAAAGATAAGCCAATGATTAGCAAAACAATTATACAATTAGCAGTTGACATACATCATTTCAACAATAATCCTGTCTAAAAGGAATACATCAAATATGTATGTATGTGTAAAAGTCTAAAAGACTAATGCTACTATAACATGTTATCATTTATAAATTTGCCCACAAAATTAAGAGTTTCTTTATCTTCTGTATTGAGTAACTAATGAAGTTTTTGTTCATCATCTAAAGCTGAAAATAGTGGAAATTTATGATTTATTAACTGAAACATTTCTTTCTTTGATGATCAAATTTTTTACATGTTATTAAAAAATGATTTTCATCATCTATGTTGTTAGAATTACATGTATTTTATAATCGATCTTTTCGAGGAATATTGGTAAATTTTCCCACTTCAATTTGTAATCTGTGACAGGAAATTCTTAATTTACATCAAGATTTTCAGCAATGAAAATTTTTAACAACTGATAAATAATTCTCATAACCCCAATTTTGTTTGAGTTTCACATATGTGGATAATTTGCCACCGATGTAACTTTTATAACTTGTATACCATTTCTTCACATGATAATCTAATAAAATTTTATGACAAAATGACTTGAATTTATATTTCCCATAACAAATAACTTCATCTTCAATATTCAGTAATTTTCTTAATTTCTGTATAAATGCAAACCATGAGTTCTTTCCATTCACAAAAAGCTTTTTACTACATTCATATGCATCTTTAAGTAAAGGAAATTCTATGGACAAAAAAATGAGCAATAAAACATTTTTTTTACAAATTTACAGATCTACACTACTTATAACTGCAATGTAGGCTATTCATAGCCAAAATGATCATTCAAATTTGGTGGCATCCGTTGGAAGGTACAGCCTACAAATGCAGATGTTTGCGGTCGGCAAAATGTCCGATGTAAAAGCATTCATCTTCTGAACCAGTGCAAAACTTCAGGATGTTGTGCAGTGTAAGGTTGCCTCCGACGCGACGTCCAGCTGGAAAAAAAAATATAATAAGAGTATATTCGCTGTGTGTCATCTCTCAATATTTATAATTGAATGTAACAAACTGAAAGGTCAGAATTCAAGTACATAACTGCATATAGTCATGTCATTCCCTCTCGAGTGTCATGTATCTGATGTAACTGGGATGACAAAGACAATGAAAAGGGAATGTCTTGATAAGCAATTTTATCAGACAGCATTATACTAGTATTGTGTAAAATTTTAATACTATTTTTAGTTAAAGCATAAGGCATCGTCCATTAGTTTTGAATCTAAAGTAAAATGAGTTTAAATGACAAAACAATGACTAAAATTTTAATGTTTTGAAGAGCATTAGTAATCATTATCACGACAAAGCCATCAGGCGGATGCATGACGCTCTTTAGCTGCTCTTTTGGTATTTATTATACGAGTGTTTTTAAAGGTACTTGGACAAAGATTTGAAGTCAACATTTTTACTATAATATTACGACATATATATTTTAATAGCATTTCACACAAAAATTAATTAAAAATATTTTTTTTTTCTTTTGAAAGATATTAAAACTTGAAATTTTGGCGGGTTTATTGACACACCCCTGCACTTTCACAAATTTTAAGGACATACGCAACGTACCTTACCTACTGATAATTTTCCAAGATATTCTGAATTTGAACTTATTATATCATTACATGTTCGTAGACAAAAAATCAGCATGCGTTACCAGGGGTTTTGAAAAGATATCGAATTTTGAAAAATTTAGCATTATTGCAATAAACATAGGTAATCAAAGATTACGAAGCTCACCTCGACGAATGTTATCAGTTTAAGTAATGCAAATCTCACATCATATTTTCTTAATATTAAGTATTCATCCCAACAACAATATTCTTGCAAGTTGTGTTTAACCCCTTACATGGCATATACACATTTCTATGCGTGTAGCGTGAAAAACATGTATCGTGTAAACAAATATTCATAACTGTTAATACTGCAGATATAAAGAACTTTCAAGTTCATTTGGATTGATCTGTTCCAAAAACTTTAACCTGGTCTCTTGTATGGAAATATAGGTCAGATCCAGCATCCGAAGCAGGTCTGATAGTATCCATCCTTAGATGCATCATCCATGCAAGTTTGGTCCAAATAGAGCGTATCGTGTAAACAAATATTCGTAACTGTTAATACTGCAGATATAAAGAACTTTCAAGTGCATTTGGATTGACCTGTTCCAAAAACTTTAACCTGGTCACTCATTTGGAAAACATAGATCAGATCTAGCATCCGAAGAAAGTCTCAATTGTCCATCCTGAGATGCATCATCCATGCAAGTTTGGTCCAAATAGAGCGTATAGTTACTTGGGAATAAAAATGTAGGTCAGATGCAGCATCCGAAGCAAGTCTGGTAGTGTCCATCCCTAGAAATATCATCCATGCAAGTTTGGTTTAGCTAGGGTTTATAGTTACTTGGGAATGAAAATGAAGGTCAGATACAGCATCCGAAGCAAGTCTGGTAGTGTCCATCCTTAGATGCATCATCCATGCAAGTTTGGTCCAAATAGAGCTTATAGTTACTTGGGAATGAAAATGTAGGTCAGATCCAGCATCCGAAGCAAGTCTGGTAGTGTTCATCCTTAGATGCATCATCCATGCAGGTTTGGTCCAAATGGCGCTTATAGTTCCTGTGGAATGGACCTGCTCCAAAAACTTTAACCTGGTCACTCATCTGGAAAATGTAGGTCAGATCCAGCATCCGAAGCAAGTCTGGTAGTGCACATCCCTAGATGCATCATCCATGCAAGTTTGGTCCAGGTAGGGCTTATAGTTCCTTGGGAATAGACCTGCTCCAAAAACTTTAACCTGGTCACTCATCTGGAAAATGTAGGTCAGATCCAGCATCCGAAGCAAGTCTGGTAGTGCACATCCCTAGATGCATCATCCATGCAAGTTTGGTCCAGATAGGGCTTATACTTCCTTAGGAATAGACCTGCTCCAAAAACTTTAACCTGGTCACTCATCTGGAAAATGTAGGTCAGATACAGCATCCGAAGCAAGTCTGGTAGTGTACATCCCTAGATGCATCATCCATGCAAGTTTGGTCTGGGTAGGGCTTATAATTCCTTGGGAATGAATCTGCTCCAAAAACTTTAACCTGCTCCAAAAACTTTAACCTGGTCACTCATCTAGAAAATGTAGGTCAGATCCAGCATCTGAAGCAAGTCTGGTAGTGTACATCCTTAGATGCATCATGCATGCAAGTTTGGTTCAGGTAGGGCTTATAGTTACTTGGGAATGGACTTGCTCCTAAAACTTTAACCTGGGACACCAATGCTAACGCCGACGCCGACGCCGGGGGTATAGCATAAGCTCATCTCGACTTCGTCGAGGTGAGCTAAAAATGTACAAAAATTATAAAACATAAATTTCAGATTTTTTATCACCAAAACTTAATTAGGAAGAAGTGTACAAATCCATATATAAACATTAAAAATATTGCACACAGGTCCTTTATTTAGTGGAACTCTTCAACTCCAGGGAAGAACCCCAAAAAGTTCAAACTACGTTGCGTATGACCTTAACCTTATTCTTTATCCTTAGGAAAAGTGGCAATCTTGTGGTGTATTAATGAGAAGTATTGAAACTTCAATCCAGAAAAATAGTTTTATTCCGAGTAGAAATGTTAGAAAGCAAAACTCCCTCACAAGTATCGTCATTCCTAACTAAGGGTTGCTTACCAGAGTTTAGCAAATCAAGCACACTCGTGTTATGTACAGTTTTTGTAAACAGGGCTCGAGTTCTGTTATTGTTTATATTTAGAATTCACCGGGTGCGTTCAATCGTCACAGTCTGCTTACCACAACTGCATGAACTGACAATATATTGTGTGTTTGTTTTGCTTTCGAACATGTCTAACTCTGAATTTTCTGGATTAGAGTATTAATACTTTTCATTTATACACAACGAGATTGCCACTTTTCCTAAGGATTGAGAATAAAATTAATTTGTGAAAGTGCAAGGATGTGTCAATCAAACCCGCCAAAAAATAAAAAAAATTAATACAGTATCTTATATTAAATAAGATTTTTAATTAATACCTTTAACAATTTGGACTTCACATTGCAATTTTATTGATTGCTTAATGAACACCTTTAACATAATGTATTTTATTTAGTAAGATATAAGATGATTTGAAAACCTCTAGATCCATAAAGTATTTTTAAATTGGCACCTTCTCTGAAAAACCCAGCGGGGGGTATTTGTCCCTATTGGACAGTTCTAGTTAACATTGAAATGACTGAATTATTATGACAAGGTTGAAACTATCCAAGTGAATAGTAAATATGATGCTCTGTCCATGTGCAAACACAAATATAAAGATTTACACATACTTTCCCTAAATTGTCATGTTCTGCATGGGGAAGTATTGAAATTACATCTAAACAATCATCTGCACATTGTTTTCAAAAAAACATAAGATAGTCATTACTATTTTCAAAATTATTAATTATGAAAGTTATAGCCCAGATAGAACTATGTAACAAAAATAAAGACATCATTCTATACGACTTCCTCCTAATTTAAAGAAGACCATTTAAGTTTACTTACTGAAAAGGCTCATTGTCCTGCACAAGAGGGGGGAGTACAGATATTGTCTCCTCACAAGATGTAGATCCCTCCCCTGTCTGTTCAACATCTTCATCTGGGTCATCGTGTGGGTGTGGAATTTCTGTAAAGTACCATCAACACATAAAAGTGATTATCAAATTATTATAAAAATAAGGGCTGTCAATTTTACAGGTGGAACTGACTTACCATTGATGTTAATTGAACTGAGATTTCTTCATTTGAAATCCTTTAATCTTCCCTCTTCTAGAACAACTAGTGCTTTTGCAACTTTAGTGCGTTCCAAAACAGAGCTTTGAAGCCGGTATATGTCTGTGTGAATCGCAACAGAATGACCCATGTGGACATGCTAGATGAGCTTGCGTCGGACACACTCTATCAAAAAAAAATCATAAAATCAATGTAAGAATGTTGTTTTAAAAATACTGCACATTTGTAATATACCTTTTACTTTTGAGAAGTTAATCTTGTGATTGCATTGGAATGGCAGGTGTGGATTCCTCTTGTACCGCTCCCTGGTCTTGATTTTTTTCTTTTGTTGTATCATCTGAGAACAAGCGTCTTTTCAGTGCAGGCTGTTTTCTATAGGAAATCAATAAATATATAAATAAGTAAAATTCCTGTTCTTTAACTATGTTAACTTATGTATTTCTAATGATTTGACCTCATCAAGTGCTCTCTATCATACATTACTTACATTCGCAATTTAGTCTTAGTACTGGTATTGTCTCCTCACTAGATGTAGATATGCTAAATGAGCTTGAGGTGGACACACTCTATCAAGAAAATAATTAAATCAATGTAAGAATGTTGTTTAAAAAATACTGCACATCTGTAATATAAATATTCCACTTTTGAGAAGTTAATCTTGTGATTACATTGACATGGCAGGTGTGGATTCCTCTTGTACCCCTTCCTCTTATACCTCTATCTGGTCTTGATTTTTTTTCTTTTGTAGTATCTTTTCAATGCAGGCTGTTTTTTTTTTTTTATAAGAAATCAATAAATATATAAATAAAATTCCTTCCCTTTAATTAGGTCACCTGAGTAAACTCAGGTGACCTATTGCTATCTGTTTTCGTCCGTCGTCGTTTGTCGTGTGTTAACATTTGAACATTTTCAGCTTCTTCTCTGCAACCACTCAACCAATTTCAACCAAATTTGGCACAAAGAATTTATGGGTGAAGGGGAATAAACATTGTGAATTTCTTGATCCCTGGGGCCTGAGGGGTGGGGCCAAAACCACTAAAATTAGTGCAATCTTTGACAATCTTCTTCTTTACTCCTGGACATCAAGCAGTCAAACTGTTAGCATAATTGTAATCAGCATTGAGTCCTCTACGAAAATTGTGAAATTCATGGCCCTGGGGTCAAAGGTTCTAGTGCTAGGGCGGGACTAGATAAGTGTATAGTGAAAATGCATTATTTCTTTGAAAATCTTCTTCTCTGCTCCTGGGTATTAAATAAACCAACTTTATGCATAGTTATGATGGGCAAGAGTGCTTCTACCAAAATTGTGAATTTAATGGCCCCAGGGTCTAGGGTTCTGGTGTTAGGGCGGGGCTCTAGATTATATAGTGAAAATACATGAATTCTTTGAAAATCTTCTTCTCTGCTCCTGGGTATTCAATAAACAAACTAAGTACATAGTTATGATGAGCAAGAGTGCCTCTACCAAAATTGTGAACTTTATGGCTCCAGGGTCAAGTGTTCTGGTGTTAGGGCGGGGCTCTATAGATTATATAGTGAAATAACAATTCTTTGACAATCTTCTTCTCTGCTCCTGGATATTAAACAAACTAAGTACATAGTTATGATGAGCAAGAGTGCATCTACAAAAAGTGTGAATTTTATGGCCCCAGGGTCAGGGGTTCTGGTGTTAGGGCGGGGCTCTAAAGATTATATAGTGAAAATACAAGAATTCTTCGAAAATCTTCTTCTCTGCTCCTAGGTATTCAATAAACAAACTAAGTACATAGTTATGATGAGCAAGAGTGCCTCTACCAAAATTGTGAATTTTATGGCCCCAGGTTCAGGGGTTCTGGTGTTAGGGCGGGGCTCTATAGATTATATAGTGAAAATACATGAATTCTTTGAAAATCTTCTTCTCTGCTCCTAGGTATTCAATAAACAAACTAAGTACATAGTTATGATGAGCAAGAGTGCCTCTACCAAAATTGTGAACTTTATGGCTCCAGGGTCAAGGGTTCTGGTGTTAGGGCGGGGCTCTCTTGATTATATAGTGAAAATACATTAATTCTTTGAAACTCTTCTTCTCTGCTCCTAGGTATTCAAGTAAACAAACTAAGCAACTGCTAAGTGTATTGTTGCATAACGCTCAGGTGACCTATAAGGCCCATGGGCCTCTTGTTATATTAACTTATGTATTTGTAATGATTTGACCTTATCAAATGCTCTCTATCATACATTATATACATGCACAAATAACATTTAATTGTAAGACACTTACTCTTGCTGAACGTTTGGGAGGGCCTGAGTCTCCTCTGTCCCCTCAGTGATGATTTTGATAATGCCGAGTTCTTAAGCATTTGGACAGAGCGACTCCCTGAGTTTCCTCATTTAGTAAAGCTGTAACTGTACTTTCCGGGGGTCAGAAACTCGACTTCTCCCTGTTCTGTGAGCGTTTTGAACACTTTCGAAAGTATAGGTTTTGCATCTAAGAGTGGTCCACCACAGACTTACATTTTGGACAATTTCTCCGAAACCAATATACTTTAATAAATTTCTGGAGTTTTCTTTTACGATTAAATGTGCTTCAACCGGTACTAATACTTGCTTCTGTAGCGATTTGGCAATTTTCTGCAGCAGCCTGATATTTCTTGATTTGGATTGTCTTAGAACTTGTCTTCTGTTTTTAAGCCTTTCTTCTTCATTGTCTGTTATTTTTAGTTGTCCTGGTTTCCGTCTTCTGATTTTTTTCCCCCTTGACTCGTTCTGCAGCTTCGCGTCTGAAGACCTTATCCATAAAGGTAATGAAGTGGTTTAGTTTATATGGATTCCTTTTGAGATTTGTCTCCTTTTGTTGAGCTCTTTCAATACTTGTGGTCTATTGTCAGAAAGCTGCGCTCTTTCACTTTTGAATGGTAGAGTAAAATTAGACTCCGGGGGAGTCCTTTCTGAAAGCAGAGTCCATCAAGTTTGTGAACATGAAGTTCTCGTATGACATCCCTATCTTCTCGTCATTTTTTGTCTTAACAAAAAGAGTCTATACAATGGAAGATTCAACTGGATGCTCATGCACAAGTTTTGAGTCACACAGATTAAAAATCGTTATCCACTATTCACTAGTTAATTGCTTTTCAATACACTGATGTTGTCTCTGTAGAACTTGCCGATGCAAACTACTCCCACAATCACCCAGCCTAAGCTCAACCTTTGAGCAAACGGTGCTCCATGTGGACCTGTTATTTGATGTTGAATGTGGTGAATTTCGAGCAGATCACGGCCAATGAGTAACTGGACTTGGGCTTTAGGATCCAGAGAGTGAAGCTGATAAGCGATACGTCTCAAATGAGGATGTGCCCTCGATACTTCTGGAGTGAGATATTGTTCGGAATGTCGTTACACACAATTACAGTTGGTAAGGTATGTCGGTTGATCCCATCCATTGATTTGACCATAATTCCTGTAGCTCGTCTGCCTGTTTTCTGTTCGGTACCTGCACATGATGAAAATGTATAAGCAGCCTGAAAACCCTCCACAGAGAGCTGATCCAAAAGCTCTGACGACGCAAACGTCCTGTTACTATGTTCATCCAAAAGAGCGTATGTCGTGATAGTCCTTTCGGGTTCCTTTTCTAAACACACCTTTACAAGCACAGTCTTGGAACATGATTGTCCATTGAACTCCTCTCCACATATTGAGGTGCATGATGCAACAACATTCTTTGCTTTCTCATCGTCATGAGAACTTGTCACTTCCGAACTGTCCTTTAGTGTATGATTGCCATGAAATTCAGAAGCACTCCTCCCTTCCATGTGTAATGCAGTTGGATGCTGTTGGCACATTCCTCAGATTGTTTACAATCTCTCATCCATGCCTTGTAGATGCACAGCATTTATAACAAATTCCTCTTCTTTTTAGAAAGTCTCTTTTTTCCTAATATCCCATTGCGAGAATTCTCAGCATTGGTTCAGTGAGTGTTGCTGGTCAAGATAACAAAATTGTACAGATTTATCATAGTAATCAGGTTGAAACCGTATTGCAATGTGTTATCTACTGACAAAGGTTGAAAATAGAAAGTCACTTCTGGATATGACACATACACACTTCTGCAAAATTGGATTACTTTAAGTTCTATACATTCAAAATATGTTTAATAGTTGTTATCATTCCAAGATGGGTACTTTAAAAAGATTGTCGAGAAATTAGCTTAAGATTTATCGGTTTTTATGGTAATAACTTGACATAATTAGATCCACAGTTAACTTAAAGAATTGCCAACTCTAATTTCAATTGTGATGGGAATCGTGTGATTTATCAGAGTTTACATTAATTAAATGTCATTAAATGATCCACATTTCACAGTTATCCATTTCTCCACTCATCTACTAACTGTCTTAATCCCACGCGAACTCAAGCAGATGATACCATTGATGGTGAAATTTCATCGGAAAACAATTTAAATGTTGTTTGTGAAGAATCCTGTCTCATGCCTAGTGATATTTACCCTACTGAAAGTTCAAGGAGGGAAATTTTGGAATCCTTAAATACACAGGTGAGAACATTACCAGGGGCTCCTGGAGTACCACTTAACATTTATAAAGAATCTCATGGTGAAGAGCTTGCTTTTGTAAAGTTGTATCCATCTGGAAAAAATGGACTTAATGAACCTGAACGAAAAATTATTGTGTTACGCGCAAGGAAATGCTACCGCTTGTTTATTTTATCAAGCACTTTAAATACTATTTACTTGGACGTGAATTCATTTTAAGAACAGACCATGGTTCGTTGGTATGGCTACACAAATTCAAGGAGCCTGATGGACAGGTCGCGAGATGGCTGCAACAACTAGCTGCATATACATTTCAAATACAACATCGCCCTGGAAAGCGTCATGGAAACGCAGATGGATTGACCAGAATGTACTCACATGAAGCAAAGTGTAGACGGTGTAAATCAGACTGTCAACAAAACTTTAATGATCAACAATATCATCACATCGATGAATTACGGAAGACGTTTGACCATACTGTTACCGATAATACTTCTCTTTCTAAGGAAGAAATTCTTCAAAATCACCTGTCAGTTTTGAATACTTTTAATATTCCACAGAGCCAAAATGAATTTGAACTACCTTATATATATATTGGATTCCGAAACTTCATAAGAATCCTTACAAACAAAGATACATTGCAGGTTCCAGTATTTGTTCAACCAAGCCTCTTTCGTTACTTCTCACTAAAATATTGACAGTAGTGAAGGAAAAACTTCAAGAGTACTGTACAACTATATATTCGAGAAGTGGTGTAAATCAGATGTGGATACTTAAAAATTCTAAAGAACTTTTGGACAATTTGAAATCACAAGACTTTACAAAAATCAACAGCATCAAAACTTACGATTTTTCAACTTTATACACAACAATTCCCCACGACAAATTAAAATCCAGGCTTTTTGATATCATTGACAGCTGCTTCTTCAACAAAAATGGAACTCGTAAGTTTACTTACCTCGTCATTGGTCATTTGAAAAATTATTTTGTTAAAACAGATTCTGATTGCACACATAAGTACTCTGAGGTTGACATCAAGAAGATGCTTGAGTTTCTGATTGACAATATCTATGTGGTTTTTGGAGACCAGGTATTCCAACAATCTATTGGAATTCCCATGGGTACAAATTGCGCTCCGTTATTAGCAGACTTATTTTTATATTCATATGAAGCAGAATTTATGCAAAATCTTTTACGTGAAAAGAAGAAAACACTTGCTGTGGCCTTCAACTCGACATTTAGATATATCGACGACGTATTGTCAATTAATAATGATAATTTCCATTCCTACGTCGACACGATATATCCTGGTGAGCTTGAGATAAAAGATACCACAGAGTCCGACACTTCTGCTTCATACTTGGATATTTTACTTGAAAAAGACACTAATGGTAATCTAACAACCAAGCTATATGATAAACGTGATGACTTTAACTTTTCTATCGTCAACTTCCCTTACTTATGCAGCAATATACCTTCATCACCTGCATACGGAGTATTTATATCTCAGTTGATTCGATACGCAAGAGCATGCTCTACGTATGAACAATTTCTTAAACGAGGTAAATTATTGACAGGCAAGTTGATGAAACAAGAATATCAACAGTCTCGTTTAACGTCATCATTTCGTGAATTCTATGGTCGATACAATGACCTTGTCAGCAATTTATCATTGAATGAAATGCTGACTGACGTTTTTCATACCAATTGTTAGTCCATTATTTATACACTGAATTGACCACGGATTTTTTCCGTTATTTCCTGATTATGACAACGAGCACACGGCGGGTGTGACCGGTCGGCAGGGGATGCTCACTCCTCCATGGCACCTGATCCCACCTCTGATGTTTCGGAGGTCCGTGTTTGCTCTGCTCTTATTTTGTATATTTGTTTAATGGACGTTGAAATTGAATACTGTTCGTTATTTCCATATCCTTCTTTCATTAAATTCAGGTTTCATTTTATTAACATGCAAGTTTTCAACAAAATCTAAGCACAAATAATTATATTTTTATCAGATTAAAAAAGACACACACTCATACCCGGAACACTAAACTGAAAATTCTTGACGTTACCTGACGTCAAAATCATAATATGAGTACATGTATCTCTTCTCAATTTAGTCACCGTTTAATTCAATACATTTCTTATGTCACTATAACCAGTCATAAATATGTGCACAAAATGTTCAGGTTTCATATTGAAATATTACTTGATAATGCCTGTCTCATATCCTTCAATCCTCGAACCTCTCTCCGCGTAAAAACGATTTTATTAATGGAAATAAGGTAAAGTCACATTGCGAAGAAGTTCATTTTCTACAGCACTGCAATCTCGGAATGATGGTTCTCCTTCACGCATGTCATCCTGTTAACTGTTCCTTCCGTCCGAAAATATTATATATCACTTAAATACTAATGTACAGCTTCCTATACTAAGTTTTTCCCGGTTGTTTACAAAATGTATTGGTCTCTGTATTTATTTATCCGATGTCTAAGCAGAATTTTATCACTGCTCACTGCTCCACCTTTTGTGAACACGTCCATTTTTTGAACAATTCCGATCCGGCTTAACATGTTCTAACTTTGGTTGCTCAGCCATTTTACAACTTTGAATGTTCAAATTTTGAAGGTATGAAGTGAAAACTTTTGTCAACCTCATAATGTAAAAGTCATCCAAATTTCTGCATTATTTTATAAAATACAAATGAAATTTATAAAGTGATAAATAATTTTTTAATCAAAATTTTGTGGTGCTCCCGGTCTCCATACCAAGTCTTAAAATGAAGTCATGATTTTAATTAAACATTTAAAATTGAATCAGATTTTACATTTCTCAGTTCACATTTAGTAAAGAATTAAATATATGCTAATAATAGATATCAATGACGCAACTTGTATTCAATTCTGAGCTTGTCCACGAACTTTACGGACAACCCTCGTAGACTCCATGGACTGTTTAATAACATGGTTAATTTTGTCCACATCTGTCCGCATCGGCCATTTGCACTTTTCTTGTCATCAGTTAGCCAGGTCTTAGGAACGACTGCAACAGAGCCCTCATCAATAAACTCAACCACTGCGTACATAGACCTATCACATATTGAACATTTATCTTACGACGCTATATACATAATTATATATATTTAACTTCTTGACCTTATTTTCAAACATATCTATAACTGTAGTACGTATACTTAACAACTTTGTTATGAAATATTGTAAGTTTTACAAGATAGTACTTGTGAATGGGATAGCCAAATGTTCCCTTTTATGAGGAAGTAGACTGCATTTTGCTTGGATGTCAGACAGATTAGAAACGCTTTCAGTATTGCCTAAATCATGAACAGAACCAAGGCCTGAGTACCAAGTTATTTATTTTTTTGACCTAAGGTTGTACAATTTGTATGTTTAGCCATGTTTACCTCAATATGGAAGAAATGAAGAAAACTAGTGCTAATTGTAACGGGGACCGTTACAGATGTTCCCCAAACGCTCCCCAACTCCCTTTTGGTGCCATATTCCCTGGAAGCTTCATTAAATAAGACAAACTCGATGCATTTGAGACTTAAAAACGTTTACCCAGAAGTGTACAAAGTTCATTCAAATTTTAGCATTGCACGCGTGCGCATGTGAATGCATGTGCGTAATGACCATATCATCTTGTCTACACAATCTATATATTTTAATATACTTAATATTAAAGTATTTAATCCAAAAGTATTAAAAAGATACGCTCATTCAAGTGTTTTTTTTTTATTTTGCTCATTTCACGTGCACGCACGTGCATACATGAGCATGGTGGCCATACCTTCTTGTAGATGTCCGTTACATCTATCTATGTTCTAAATCCCACCCCGTTTGGTTGAAAACCAAGGGAGTTATAGCTGTTTAAAGTTTCAGCCAATCAGATTGCAGCGCACATACATGCACGTGTATGCTTGTGCATGGTGACCATATTTTCTTGTAGTAGTCCAGTATATCTATCTATGTTCCAAATCCCATCCTGTTTGGTTGAAAATCAAGGGAGTTATAGCTATTTAAAGTTTAAGCCAATCAGATTGCAGCGCACGTGCATGCACGTGTTTTCATGATAATTGCAATATATCATGTTGTAGGATATCCTAATGCATGGCTATTTTCAAAATTTCAAAGAATTTCGTCAAAAACAAGAAAGATATTGAGACTTTAGTTTCAGCCAATCAGAGCAAAGCGCACGTGCATGCGCGTGAGATCTTGCTATTTTGACCATGTCATATTGTCTATGCTACTAATATATCCTTATATTATAAGTTTCAAAGCATTTCATCAAAAATTTAAAAAGTTACGCCTATATCAATTAAATCGGTCATTACACATGTTGCACGTGCACGCTCTTGAAAGCACGTGCGCGCAAAATGACCTTCGTTCCGCAAATCTACATAACATGTCTACTGACCCTAAAAACATTTCACCTTAGTCGGATGTATAGTTTACGAGATCATTCCCGGACAAAAAAGTACCCAGGAAGAAGAAGAAAAATAACTAGAAAGTCTGCTATTGCAAGCAATAGCATATGTCGCCCCGTACTGGACAAGACTTTCATTTTTATCATCACTAAAACAATGGTCCATTAGCTAAGCTTGGACAACCATCGAGTCGTATCAGTCCTTTCCGTTGGAAACGGAAGACCTTAATTGGGTACATCCCATTTTATTTTTAGAATCGGTAGGAGAAGAAAGTAGTGCAGGAAAAAATTACAAGTTCCTAAATTTGCAGACTTGCATAAAAGAAATTGGGCAGATGTACTGAACTGAGCCTCATACTTGTTAATTGGCAGTATCTTTCCTACCAAAAAAGCTTGGCAAATGTAATTTTTTAAGAAGATCAGCCGAATTATTTTGTGTATTATAACGCCAGTTAGAACTCTGAAATTTCACTTTCATTTTTGAGGTTCTGCCGGAAAACGAATCTGACATGCCACCTTCAATTCGAGCATTTCTGCATTGTACAGGGCTGATGTTTCTTATGAGATGATAAATCATGTGTAAACTTTCTCAGTTTAGCGGAATCGTGAACATTTTCGGCGAGATGAATGTTTTGTTTACAGTAGTGATCAAGGCTTAGCGCACCTGTAGGAGCGGATCCTAGGATTTATGAATGAATAAAAACTATGGAAATAACGTACCAATTTTCTAATTTATACTTGCACTATCTAATGAAATTAATAATATACAAGTTATAGATATACAAAAAAATGCGAAATGCTAATAAATGCAGTTGACAATCGTTATTTTATATATAGATAAAATAAAATAATTATAAAATCTAGAGACAAGACAGAAGAAGAATGAAGGTTGGCAAACTATGAAATCACATCAGGAGAACTGAATTTTATGAATGAAACTTTTAAAACGTTACTTGTAAGTTGTATATGTTAGATATGTGTATTCTAACTGGCAGTGCGCTTCAAAAGGGGGGGGGGTCGTCTTGAACATAGTACCTTACGTTTGAACGGTAAGGGCTAGGGCTTTCGTATTTCAAATATGTAATCCTTGTGAAAAGAACTTTTATTGGACACGAAGAACTTTGACCCTTTGACCTAGACCTTGGAGAACACATGTGTACATCTTAACCTTTTTTCTGTTTCGTTTCTATGACAACTGTGAGCGACTCATTACAATTATTTTAAAAGTAAAAATCACTTTGACACATTGCAAGGAATTAACATTGAAAGTTTCAAAACGATTGCTTGAGTAGTTATTGAGAAAATCGAAATTAAAGAATTTTAACATTCCCCTGGTTTCCATGGCAATAATCGAGTATTTGAAAATTTTAAATGCAAGGCGCACAACTACAGATACTAATCATTAAAATAAAAAGAGTTTCATTACGAACGTTTAAGGGACCAGAGAGAACACTCTCGGACAAAATTCGTCGCTTTTTACAGGTTTCCATGGCAACGGTAGACATATTGGAACTGAACGACCTCACTGCACAACTACAACCAGTGATCGTCCTTTGAGGAAAGTTTCAGGAAGATTGCCCCAGCCATCTCCGAGAAACAGCCTGGATAAAAAAAACATGCGTACAATATCAATATGTCGTCCCCGACTTCGTTCGGGGCGACATAATAACTCCTGAATTTTTCACATCAATAACTCCTGAATTTTCCCCTTCAATTCGAGCATTTCTGCATTGTACAGGGCTGATGTTTCTTATGAGATGATAAATCATGTGTAAACTTTCTCAGTTTAGCGGAATCGTGAACATTTTCGGCGAGATGAATGTTTTGTTTACAGTAGTGATCAAGGCTTAGCGCACCTGTAGGAGCGGATCCTAGGATTTATGAATGAATAAAAACTATGGAAATAACGTACCAATTTTCTAATTTATACTTGCACTATCTAATGAAATTAATAATATACAAGTTATAGATATACAAAAAAATGCGAAATGCTAATAAATGCAGTTGACAATCGTTATTTTATATATAGATAAAATAAAATAATTATAAAATCTAGAGACAAGACAGAAGAAGAATGAAGGTTGGCAAACTATGAAATCACATCAGGAGAACTGAATTTTATGAATGAAACTTTTAAAACGTTACTTGTAAGTTGTATATGTTAGATATGTGTATTCTAACTGGCAGTGCGCTTCAAAAGGGGGGGGGGTCGTCTTGAACATAGTACCTTACGTTTGAACGGTAAGGGCTAGGGCTTTCGTATTTCAAATATGTAATCCTTGTGAAAAGAACTTTTATTGGACACGAAGAACTTTGACCCTTTGACCTAGACCTTGGAGAACACATGTGTACATCTTAACCTTTTTTTCTGTTTCGTTTCTATGACAACTGTGAGCGACTCATTACAATTATTTTAAAAGTAAAAATCACTTTGACACATTGCAAGGAATTAACATTGAAAGTTTCAAAACGATTGCTTGAGTAGTTATTGAGAAAATCGAAATTAAAGAATTTTAACATTCCCCTGGTTTCCATGGCAATAATCGATTATTTGAAAATTTTAAATGCAAGGCGCACAACTACAGATACTAATCATTAAAATAAAAAGAGTTTCATGACGAACGTTTAAGGGACCAGAGAGAACACTCTCGGACAAAATTCGTCGCTTTTTACAGGTTTCCATGGCAACGGTAGACATATTGGAACTGAACGACCTCACTGCACAACTACAACCAGTGATCGTCCTTTGAGGAAAGTTTCAGGAAGATTGCCCCAGCCATCTCCGAGAAACAGCCTGGATAAAAAAAACATGCGTACAATATCAATATGTCGTCCCCGACTTCGTTCGGGGCGACATAATAACTCCTGAATTTTTCACATCAATAACTCCTGAATTTTCCCCTTCAATTCGAGCATTTCTGCATTGTACAGGGCTGATGTTTCTTATGAGATGATAAATAATGTGTAAACTTTCTCAGTTTAGCGGAATCGTGAACATTTTCGGCGAGATGAATGTTTTGTTTACAGTAGTGATCAAGGCTTAGCGCACCTGTAGGAGCGGATCCTAGGATTTATGAATGAATAAAAACTATGGAAATAACGTACCAATTTTCTAATTTATACTTGCACTATCTAATGAAATTAATAATATACAAGTTATAGATATACAAAAAAATGCGAAATGCTAATAAATGCAGTTGACAATCGTTATTTTATATATAGATAAAATAAAATAATTATAAAATCTAGAGACAAGACAGAAGAAGAATGAAGGTTGGCAAACTATGAAATCACATCAGGAGAACTGAATTTTATGAATGAAACTTTTAAAACGTTACTTGTAAGTTGTATATGTTAGATATGTGTATTCTAACTGGCAGTGCGCTTCAAAAGGGGGGGGGTCGTCTTGAACATAGTACCTTACGTTTGAACGGTAAGGGCTAGGGCTTTCGTATTTCAAATATGTAATCCTTGTGAAAAGAACTTTTATTGGACACAAAGAACTTTGACCCTTTGACCTAGACCTTGGAGAACACATGTGTACATCTTAACCTTTTTTTCTGTTTCGTTTCTATGACAACTGTGAGCGACTCATTACAATTATATAAAAGTAAAAATCACTTTGATACATTGCAAGGAATTAAGATTGAAAGTTTCAAAACGATTGCTTGAGTAGTTATTGAGAAAATCGAAATTAAAGAATTTTAACATTCCCCTGGTTTCCATGGCAATAATCGATTATTTGAAAATTTTAAATGCAAGGCGCACAACTACAGATACTAATCATTAAAATAAAAAGAGTTTCATTACGAACGTTTAAGGGACCAGAGAGAACACTCTCGGACAAAATTCGTCGCTTTTTACAGGTTTCCATGGCAACGGTAGACATATTGGAACTGAACGACCTCACTGCACAACTACAACCAGTGATCGTCCTTTGAGGAAAGTTTCAGGAAGATTGCCCCAGCCATCTCCGAGAAACAGCCTGGATAAAAAAAACATGCGTACAATATCAATATGTCGTCCCCGACTTCGTTCGGGGCGACATAATAACTCCTGAATTTTTCACATCAATAACTCCTGAATTTTCCCCTTCAATTCGAGCATTTCTGCATTGTACAGGGCTGATGTTTCTTATGAGATGATAAATCATGTGTAAACTTTCTCAGTTTAGCGGAATCGTGAACATTTTCGGCGAGATGAATGTTTTGTTTACAGTAGTGATCAAGGCTTAGCGCACCTGTAGGAGCGGATCCTAGGATTTATGAATGAATAAAAACTATGGAAATAACGTACCAATTTTCTAATTTATACTTGCACTATCTAATGAAATTAATAATATACAAGTTATAGATATACAAAAAAATGCGAAATGCTAATAAATGCAGTTGACAATCGTTATTTTATATATAGATAAAATAAAATAATTATAAAATCTAGAGACAAGACAGAAGAAGAATGAAGGTTGGCAAACTATGAAATCACATCAGGAGAACTGAATTTTATGAATGAAACTTTTTAAACGTTACTTGTAAGTTGTATATGTTAGATATGTGTATTCTAACTGGCAGTGCGCTTCAAAAGGAGGGGGGGTCGTCTTGAACATAGTACCTTACGTTTGAACGGTAAGGGCTAGGGCTTTCGTATTTCAAATATGTAATCCTTGTGAAAAGAACTTTTATTGGACACGAAGAACTTTGACCCTTTGACCTAGACCTTGGAGAACAAATGTGTACATCTTAACCTTTTTTCTGTTTCGTTTCTATGACAACTCTGAGCGACTCATTACAATTATTTTAAAAGTAAAAATCACTTTGATACATTGCAAGGAATTAACATTGAAAGTTTCAAAACGATTGCTTGAGTAGTTATTGAGAAAATCGAAATTAAAGAATTTTAACATTCCCCTGGTTTCCATGGCAATAATCGATTATTTGAAAATTTTAAATGCAAGGCGCACAACTACAGATACTAATCATTAAAATAAAAAGAGTTTCATTACGAACGTTTAAGGGACCAGAGAGAACACTCTCGGACAAAATTCGTCGCTTTTTACAGGTTTCCATGGCAACGGTAGACATATTGGAACTGAACGACCTCACTGCACAACTACAACCAGTGATCGTCCTTTGAGGAAAGTTTCAGGAAGATTGCCCCAGCCATCTCCGAGAAACAGCCTGGATAAAAAGAACATGCGTACAATATCAATATGTCGTCCCCGACTTCGTTCGGGGCGACATAATAATAACTAGATGAGATCTCGTTGCGAGCAACGAGTAGGTCTTCCGTTGATTTTCTCGATAAGATGAGATGTGATTTTGACTGAGATATTTGTAAAAAGAGAATGACATTGTGTTTTCCTTCAGTAAATTTAAAGTTTCTGATTATTATCACGATTTTCTGAACATCTTTTGTTCAATATGGCTTATAAAAATACTCCACCTTTTCGAGACGTAAAGCATAAAAAAATACAGCATTTTGGCCCCTTGCAACCCCTTATTTCGTAAGATATGATCCAAATTTTATCATATATTGTTGCAAATCGTTAATATGAATATCATTGCTTCTGTAATGTATCACAAAATATTGATCATTAAATAGTTAAAGATGAAAGACTTTTGGTCCCTTTGAGCCCCTAATTTGAGGGGTCAGCCCCTTTTTCTTGATACCAAATGAAAGATCTTGTGATTTTGAAGATTTTTTGTTCAACACTTATTCAGAGATTTCTATTCATTGTTGAGATATGCTAAATGGAAATACTTAGGGGCCATCCCTACAAGTCCTTAATGGGGCCAATTTACGAAAATTCAAAGTATGCGTATCGTTAAGAACATTATTCTGACCATCTTCTCTTCAATATTGCTTATCAAAATATTCCCCCATTTCGAGATATAAAACGTCAAATATTTAGCAATCTGGCCCCTTTTGACCCCTAATTACGTAACATATATTAAAAACTTTAAAATATGTTGTTGCAAACCGTCTACAATTGAAAAGAAACGAAAGATCGAGCAGAAAAAGTTATAAAATTTGTTGGACACACGGGGGATTGAACCCGGGTCGCCCGCGTGACAATCCAACGCGCTAACCATTTAGCCATTGGGATCGCCGCTTCGAAATTTCAAATGCAAATATCTCGAGATTGGCTTTTTCGATTTTCAAATAAATTACATGTTTCGCTTCTGCAAAAGAGTCTATATCCAATTCGAAAACAAAAATATTAAAATTCAAAAGTTGAAAAATTGCGTTTTTGAATATCGCTTCCGGTAGCGACCGGAAGTATTGACAACACAAAGAAATGTGATTCTGCAAAGCTATTAGTCAGGAACTATCATCTCCAATAAGTATCAAGTTCATAACAAGCAGTTTTCGCTACTTAGTTCAGACAAAATTGCATTTTAAAATCAGGAAATTGTCCATATTTCACGACCGGAAGTGACGGCGTCAACGAAAAAAATTTCCAATAAGGTTCAGATCAGTACCTATTAGATGTGAAAGTCTCATGAGAATCGGCTCAGTAGTTGATGAGAAATCGCGTGCACAAAATCGGTAAGAATAGGGAAAAAGAAACCGAAGAATAACAAGAAGGTCTTCCGTTGGAGACGGAAGACCTTAATAATAACTAGAATCTTGTTGCCATGGCAACAAATAAGTCTTCCGTTCTCCTAAATCTGTAAGAATTTGCTTTTTTCTCTGCAAAAAACATAAATATCATATGTACTCTCAAAAGAAAAAAAACTGCAAAAAGGTCTTTCAGTACTTAAGGTACTTTGATTTTCATGACCAATCTTGTTCTTGTGCATTTTGGCACTCATAAGAGCTACACGTGTATCATAGACAAACCAACGGACGAATGAACACCGTACTCTCATAAACTTCACTGTGTTTATGTTCTGGCACAATTGTGAAGTTTATAAAAATGTCATGAACTAAGTTAGTACCACATTAAACGTAAAGTCGTTGATTTTTACAGTAATACTATCGAGATTTGTCTGCAGAAAGATTATTCAACTACAGGAATTATTCAGCAATCGATTAATTGATTACTAGTATATGTTGTTTAATGTCCCTCCCGACAATTTTTCACATGGAGAAGCCTCCACTCACCGGTGGAGACTGCAAAATGTTGTCCTATAATTTGGCTCTAATCGCCATTGAGCAGTGAGGAATTTTTTTGAGTCAGTACCATCTGACACACGGGACCTCAATTTAAACGATCTCATCTGACGGACCGGTCTCCACGTCCCACAAATGAAGTCCATAATACAGATATATGATGCTCTAGCCATGTTGCATCAGATTTTCTTAAAGATCATACTTAATAAAAATCATTTCGAACAACTTTATTGCAATGCATACAGCGTCCGGTGATTTTGATTGACAGGTCAATACATGTGCACTTAGTGTAATACTTCTTAAGCAGAAAATATATACAGAGTGACTATGGCGGACTATGAAATCAGAAAATATTTAATAAAGAATGGGTACAACTGATATAGAACTGATTTTTTGTCTATGTAAATGGATAAGATAATCAGGATTAAAAGGGAATCTCTCTCTCTCTCTCTCTCTCTCTCTCTCAGACGTAAATTTCAGTATCTTGCCTTATGAAAAATCTACTATTATAGAATATTAATTCTGTATACATGTTAATGGTAATTATAACCAAATGTTCAAGATTTAATTGTATAACGAATTTATAATTCAAAGGCCTATAATTGCAATAATGTCTCCGAATAAAATCAAGGGGGGGGGGGGCTTCAAAAGAATTACATACTCGGTAATTTTATGTTTTATGAATTAAAAGGAAAATACTTAAGGTTGCATGTACATACATATAATTATATAGCATTGCATAAAATTGTGTTCATTCGTATACTTTATCTAACATATCAACAGACCTTTGCAGATGTTTTTGTATCATGTTTTTAGCGTAGCATTATTTCACACAGAAACGCGTAACTTTCACATAATGTTAACCCTTTGAGTACTAGTATTTCACAAAAATCCTAGAATCGCTTTTTCTCATCTTCAATAACTTCTCGCGGTTATATAAAGGTATAGATCATGTATAATAAATAACACTATAAGACTTTTAATCAATGAAATATACGTGTTAAAACCAATCTAAAGATTGATTTTCTTTCTTTTAAGTTGCAGATATCAATTTATTTCTAAAGGCTTACACCTACTCTTCTTTCTCTCTGTCCCCTTTGAGTACATATAATATTTTAGAATCGAAAATAAAACTCGGATTCCGGGATAATTTCGCACTCAAATTAGAGAATGAATTAAGAATATTTTTTTTTATATATATAATCATAACAGACATTACAGATTTACACTACGCTGACAACTTTAAACTATGCATATACTGAAAGCAGTAACCAACGTAATCTTTCATGCAGAACTGGATATGGAAACTCAAAGTCTAATTATTTTCTTATGTGAAAAGTGTGCGACGTCATGGATACTACCTCCGCCTTTATCTCGAAAATTCTATTCCCACTTACAAGTCAGAGTTATCTATCTTTGCTCATTGTCACTACGTAAATATAGAAAATGAATTTATTGACGGAACCTTAAATCTCCAAAATGCAGAATCCGATTGAATAAATAATATGTTTAGTATTTTTGTAGAATAATTTGTATATAAATCGCTGTAATGTATACTGCGTACAATATTATTTTCTTCAAAGTGCTTAGTTGACACAGAACGGATATTTTTTTTAGATATAAATTTGTAAATCAAAAACTTTCAATATACAGACTTACACTACACAGCCAAATTTAAACTAATATGCATATAGTGAATTAAGTAACATGCAAAAGAGAGAATTTTGAATGTGTAAATATGTTGATCTGGAGAGCCTATATATGTCTCTAACGTCATCAATACTATTTCCGCCTTTATCTCGAAAGTTCTATTCTCATTCACAGGTCAGAGTTACCTTTCTTTACCCACCTTATACATACTACGTAAATAGAGAAAAATTCGGTACCGAAAATATACAAAATGCAGAATCTGATTTAAAAACAAATTATATATTTAGTATTTGTAGAAAAATGTCTGTTTTACATAAGAATGTCTTGAAAAAATATCCAAAAACAAAAAAAATCAAAAATTGACCAAAAACAAATTCACTCCCGGTTCGGACAGGAAGTACTGGAAACACACGAAAACAACTTCAAAACAAATAGAATATCATGATCTAATATTCCTGTAAATTTCATATCTTTATCTCAAACCGTTTCCGAGAAAACTGCCGGACAAAAGTCCAATTTAAAATTCGAAAATTGGCCATAACTTCGGACCGGAAGTGAATTTTTCAAAAAACGGAATTTTATATAAACTTCATATATCTACCTACTTACATGAGAAAAATTGTGAAAATCTATCCAGCCATCTTTGAGAAATCGCGCTCACAAAATTTGGGAGGAATAATAATAATAATAACTAGAATCTTGTTGCCATGGCAACAAATAAGTCTTCCGTTCTTCTAAATCTGTAAGAATTTGCTTTTTTCTCTGCAAAAAACATAGATATCATATGTACTCTGAAAGAAAAAAAAACTGCAAAAAGGTCTTTCAGTACTTAAGGTACTTTGATTTTCATGACCAATCTTGTTCTTATGCATTTTGGCACTCATAAGAGCGACACGTGTATCAGACAAACCAAGGGACGGACGAACATCGTACTCTCATAAACTTCACTGTGTTTATTGTCAATGTACAACTGTGATGGTGTTATAAAAATGTCATGAACCAGGTTAGTACCACAGGTGCCTGAGGACAGGACCCCCCCCTAAATATAGACCCCCAGGCCTGTTAGACTTTTTTCACAAAAATTATATATGGATGACACATTTGTGATATAATCTATCCTATCAATTCAGAAAATTTGCTTAAACTTCCATTTTATTAAAATATCTACCCTCTCTTTATATAAATTAACTTTTATATAGAGAATGTAGGGTAGATTTAATAGAAAGTTTGTTTTAGGTAATTTTTCGATTTGCTGGTATAGATCTTATCACAAATATGTCAATGAAAGATTTTTTATGAAAAAAAAATCGAAAAAGCCCAGGGGTCTATATCGAAGGGGGGGGGGGGGTCCTGTCCTCAAGCACCTGTGGTTAGTACCACATTAAACGTAAAGTCGTTGATTTTTACAGTAATACTATCGAGATTTGTCAGCAGAAAGATTATTCAACTACAGGAATTATTCAGCAATCGATTAATTGATTATATGTTGTTTAATGTCCCTCTCGAGAATTTTTCACATGGAGAAGCCTCCACTCGCCGGTGGAGACTGCAAAACGTTGTCCTATAGATTGGCTCTAATCGCCATTGAACAGTGAGGAATCTTTTTGAGTCAGTACCATCTGACACAAGGGACCTCGATTTAAACGATCTCATCTGACCGGTCCGGTCTCCACGTCCCACCACTGAAGTCCATAATACAGATATATGATGCTCTAGCCATGTTTTTATTTTATTTTTCATTTCTCAAATTTGTTGCATCAGATTTTCTTAAAGATCATACTTAATAATAATAAAAATCATTTCGAACAACTTTATTGCAATTTATACAGCGTCCGGTGATTTTGATTGACAGGTCAATACATGTGCACTTAGTGTTCTTAAGCAGAAAAAATATACAGAGAGTGACTATGACGGACTATGAAATCAGGAAATATGTAATAAAGAATGGGTACAACTGATATAGAACTGATTTTTTGTCTATGTAAATGGATAGGATAATCAGGATTAAAAGGGAATCTCTCTCTCTCTTTCTCTCTCTCTCTCTCACAGACATGTAAATTTTAGTATCTTGCGTAATGAAAAATATACTATTATAGAATATGAAATTCTGTATACATGTTCATGGTAATTATAACCAAATGTTCCAGATTTAATTGTATAACGAATTTATAATTCAAAGGCCTATAGTTGCAGTAATGTCTCCGAATAAAATCAAGAAGGGGTGGGGGGGGGGGCTTCAAAAGAATTACATACTCGGTAATTTTATGTTTTATGAATTAAAAGGAAAATGCTTAAGGTTGCATGTACATACATGTAATTATATAGCATTGCATAAAATTGTGTTCATTCGTATACTTTATCTAACATATCAACAGACCTTTGCAGATGTTTTTGTATCATGTTTTTAGCGTAGCATAATTTCACACAGAAACGCGTAACTTTCACATAATGTTAACCCTTTGAGTACTAGTATTTCACAAAAATCCAAGAATCGCTTTTTCTCATCTTTAATAACTCCTCGGGTATATATAAAAGTATAGATCGTGTATAATAAATAACACTATAAGACTTTTAATCAATGAAATATACGTGTTAAGGTAGGTCCCTACTCGTAGAATTAACTGGATAATGGTGCAATTTTTGTCCTGATTTACATTAATAGATACTTTATCTACTTCAAAAGCACAAAAAGTACAAAGATAATCGATATTTTTACTCAGATAGGGTGTGAAACACTCATGTACCCTCTTGTAGAAAAAACAAAATCATCACTGTTATAAAGACTGTCTACATTTTATGTCATAGCATATGGCAAATAAATTCTTTTGAACATAAATTACAAGGATAAGGATAATATTTAATAATTTCAGGCTAAGGTTCACGTTTCTGCTTAAAACTAAGAAAATATTGAAGAATTAATCTCAGTTTACTAATAAAGTAACAGAGCTCTAAACTCAAATAAAGCTCTCTATTAGAATAATTAATTTGTTTACCCTGATTTTTTTGCCTTTATTTATAGCAACTAATGCTTGAAGTATCTTATAGGCATGATAAATGTATTGGTTATCTGTTTTTTCACCGAGATATGGGGTAAAACATACAGGTACCCCCTTCGCAGTTCAATAGCTCAAGCCTTTTATGTTGACAAATATATTTATAAATCAGCTAAAAAGTGAAATATTCTTTTAAAGAACAATTTTATCATTATTTACACACCCTTTCATAACCACAAACATAAATTTTATTCTCAATTTAATTCTTTATTAATTATATACTGTGGACATGTCCATTGCTGATGATCTGACTTTCCTGGATGCTTATTACTAGTTATAAAAAAATATAAGCAAGATTATACAATGTCTTTCAAGCAAAATTATGTCTAAAATTGCATATACATCATTAGTAACATGTGTTGTTGGTTTTTGATTATAACTGTCTGAGTACCTGAGTTAGAAAATTTGCCGTCAAAAACGAAAGTAGGAAAATCCCATCTGCACAGCATACAAATTGTGCATAAATAAAAACAATAAACGAAAAGTTTTATTTAATGACATAATAGCAAATTATTCACCACGTTTTCTGTACATAGCTATCAGAAATATTTGAGATGTACCGATGCAACCATAAACGACTAGTATCAGTATAACCTCCTATGCAAAAAAATATACCGCATCTGATATGCATATCCGGCATTTGACCTCGCGCTTGTGTTTTAAATCGATTCAATTTTCTGCTACATACTGTATGAATCTCAATCCTTGCACAAAAATACCCTCAATCATCTTTATACACCCCTCCAACATTTCTGTAGACGTTGTTTACATTTTTGCTAATGTAATATGTACCATAATTTTTAAACCGAAAACGGCAAAATCCGGTTTCCGGTTTACCACGAGTAGCCCCCTACTTTAAAACCAAAACCAATCTATAGATTGATTTTCTTTCTTTTAAGTTGCAGATATCAATTTACTTCTAAAGGCTTTACACCTACTCTTCTATCTCTCAGTTCCCTTTTGAGTACATATAATATTTTAGAATCGAAAATAAAATTCGGATTCCGGGATAATTTAGCATTCAAATTAGAGAATGAATTAAGAATTTTTTTTTTAAATATAATCATAACAGACATTACAGATTTACACTACGCTGACAACTTTAAACTATGCATATATTGAAAGCAGTAACCAACGTAATTTTTCATGCGGAAGCGGATATGGAAACTCAAAGTCTAAATATTTTTTTTATGTGAAAGTGTGATGTAGACGTCTGCGACGTCATGGATACTACCTCCGCCTTTATCTCGAAAGTTCTATTCCCACTCCCACTTACAAGTCAGAGTTATCTATCTTTGCTCATTGTCACTGCGTAAATAGAGAAAATGAATTTATTGACGGAACCTTAAATCTCCAAAATGCAGAATCCGATTGAATAAATAATATGTTTAGTATTTTTGTAGAATAAATTGTATATACATCGCTGTAATGTATACTGCGTACAATATTATTTTCTTCAAAGTGCTAAGTTGACACAGAACGGATATTTTTTTTAGATATAAATTTGTAAATCCAAAACTTTCAATATACAGACTAACACTACACAGCCAAATTTAAACTAATATAAGTAACATGCAAAAGAGATAATATTGAATGTGTAAATATGTTGATCTGGAGAGCGTATATATGTCTCTAACGTCATCAATACTATTTCCGCCTTTATCTCGAAAGTTCTATTCTCATTCACAAGTCAGAGTTATCTTTCTTTGCCCACCGTATACATACTACGTAAATAGAGAAAATTTCGGTACCGAAAATATACAAAATGCGGAATCTGATTTAAAAACAAATTATATATTTAGTATTTGTAGAAAAATGTCTGTTTTACATAAGAATATCTTGAAAAATTTCTAAAAACAAAAAAATCAAAAATTGACCAAAAACAAATTTACTTCCGGTTTGGAAAGGAAGTACTGGAAACACACGAAAACAACTTCAAAACAAATAAAATATCATGATCTAATACTCCTGTAAATTTCATATCTTTACCTAAAACCGTTTCCGAGAAAACTGCCGGACAAAAGTCCATTTTAAAATTTGAAAATCGGTCATAACTTCGGACCGGAAGTGAATTTTTCAAAAAACGGAATTTTATATAAACTTCATATATCAACCTACTTACATGAGAAAAATTGTGAAAATCTATCCAGCCATCTCTGAGTAATCGCGCTCACAAAATTTGGGAGGAATAATAATAATAATAATAATAATAATAAAAAGAAACAATACAAACACTATAAGTCTTCCGTTGTGAACGGAAGACTTAATAATAATAAAAAGAAACAATACAAACACTATAAGTCTTCCGTTGTGAACGGAAGACTTAATAATAAAAAGAAACAATACAAACACTATAAGTCTTCCGTTGTGAACGGAAGACTTAATAATAATAAGAAACAGAGTAAAAACAATATGTTCCCCAACTTCGTTTGGGGAACATAAATATATCAATCTTGCAACACTAATTATTTAGAAAGAATATATGCCAAATAACTCTTGAAACGAAACAAATAACTATTGACAAAAAATTTTCACAACATATTCTGATAAATTGTTTAAAACTTGCAAGCGTAAAAAATCAGTAAAATTCATTACCAAAATTTCATTCATATTAGCCTGCATTTTGTTATCTGAAGTGATAAAAACGATAATTAAAAAGCCTTCCCAATTTTACAGATGTAGACAATTTTGTAGTTTACTGGTGTCTCATTATGTTGCAGTAATCATTCTTTTGCACAAAAAGTAATTTTTAATTCTTACTTAAACTTTTCATCAATGGTACATGAATTCTTAAACCTAACAATGACCTAACTATATAGAGACCTATTTTCCAAGCTTGTTTTGTTTATTTGTATGTTATTTCACTCATATGAAGACGCCACCACTTCCTGGTGGAGAACTGGATATTTGGTATATACGCAGCACTGACTGCCTGCCATTTATAATTGAGGGGATCTTACTGCAACACGGGACCTCAGTTTATATTTATACGGTCTCATTCAAAGGATGTCCTACAGTGGGATTCAAACCTGTGAAGCGAGGATCATCTTCGTGTGCATTATACTTAAACGATTTCCATCAGCACGCCACTCCCTTACGGCATACTGCATTTGTTCCATGTTTTCCTTGATGTTACATGAAAAAAAACCCATAATTATACTTATTAAACCCCCCGCAAACGAAGTTTAAGGGGTATATTGGAATCACCATGTCCGTTTGTCTGTAGACAAGATTTTGTCCAGACCATTACTCAGAAACTATTGGAAGGATTTGTCTGAAAATTTATACATATATTATTCACCATATGAAGTTGTGCACCTGAAATTTTCATCTTGATTCAATTATTATTTTGAATTGTGCAGGTGTTTTTTCTTTTTTATTTTGTGGTTTTGTCCCGACCGTTTCTCAGAAACTATTGCAAGGATTAATCTGAAAATTTGGACCCTTATTATTCACCATATAAAGGTGTTCACCTGGAATTTTCAACTCTTATTGTTCATTTTTCTGCATTTTGGGACTCATGTATAAGGTTTGAGATAAAGAATCTAGAATATCTGTACGAAAACGTTAACTTCAGCTTAAAACTACTCATAAAAACTTAAACAAGAGGCCCACGGGCCTTATAGGTCACCTGAGCATTATGCAACAACTTTCCAGTTACAGTGTATTGAATTTGATTCATGTTTTAAGCCAGATGCTACATGGCATTCACAATTTTGAAAGGGCACCATTGATCATCATAACAATAAACTTAGCAGTTGCTTAGCTTGGTTACTGAATACCCATAAGCAGGGTAGGGGAACAAAAATGCACTCCAACTAATCAGTAATATTAATCAATAATCAGTAGTGTCCCTAACACTCTCACATAAACCCCTGACCTAGGTTGCACAAATTTTTAAAAGGCACCCTTAAAATTGCCTATCAAAAATGTAGATAAATTTTTTATAAATTACGACCAGATTTCAAACAATTAATTCATTTTCAGTATATAAGATGAGCCCCCCACCCCACCCCTGACCCTGGGGCCTTGAAATTCACAATTCTGCAAGATTAGGGCCCTTGTTCATCATAACTATATAGGTAGTTGATCTGCTTCATACCAAGAGACAGAGAAGAAAATTTTCAAAGATTTAATGTACAATGTATTTTCACTATGTAATCAATAGAGCCCCACCCAAACACCAGAACCCAGACCCTGGGGCAAAGAAAATTCATAACTTTAGAAGAGGCATTCTTGCTCATATAACTATGCACTTACTTAGTTTATTTAATACCTAGGAGCAATGAAGAAGACTTTCAAAGAATTACTGTATTTTCACTATATAATCAATAGAGTCCCCACCCTAACACCAGAACCCCTGACCCTGGGGCTATAAAATTCACAATTTTTGTAGAGGCACTTTTGCTTATCATAACTATGCACTTAGTTAGTTTATTTATCTTCACTATTACAAACCTTCCCATGATGGTCCATCATCTTTATACTAATATGTATTTATCATTTAGGATTTATAACTTCTTCCCAGTTTGATGCCTAAAACTGAACCAAACCAATCCACATACTTTGTAGATCTGCAGGTACTACAGACAGTGATTCTACTTTCTTCAATATTTGGATAAAAAACACTGTACATTCTTATTTTAAAAAATACATCTCTTTCACTTAAAGAACAGTTTTTCAGTCTTGTTATTTTTACACCATCAAATGAATCTATTTTCCAACACAGATTCAACACGGACATCTGATGATGACATTTTAAGAAGCTCATACCTGGCACCTGTGTTCATTTGACTTATAATATCCGTCTTTCATCGTTTTCGTGCAAGACCTTAAGTTTCTATTTTGTAAAGTCTAGTCTAAATTGTAGTTTCATCAGAAAAAAGGTCAACAGCATGACTGTTTTTTAAAACCTTCTCATGAACTGAATTTCAATATTTCTTTTGTTGGTGGGTATTGACCCGAAATCCCATTCTCCTTCCAAAGCTGAAAGTCAAAATGAGTATACAGGTCCATAGTCATTTAACATTTGTCAACAAGATTATGCAAGCGCATATTTGGAGTTATACATTCACTTCCAAATGCCTGTTGTATTTTCTTACAAAAAATAATAACAGAAGATGTGCAATCTTCCCAATATTTTTGATAAAGTTCGTGTACAGAGTATTTTACATGCCAGTAGTATAAACCGTCTGGTTGGGTGGGTCAACTGAGTGCACTGGGGGGGATAGGTGGGTCAAGGGAGTGCAGCTCCTGGGGGGGATAGGTGGGTCAACTGAGTGCAGCCCCTGTGGGGGATAGGTGGGTCAACTGAGTGCACTTATGGGGCTAGGGGGGATAGGCGGGTCAAGGGAGTGCTGTCCCTGGGGAGGATAGGTGGTTCAACGGAGTGCAGCCCCTGTGGGGGGATAGATGGGTCAAGGGAGTGCAGATTAGGGGGGTCTGTGGGGGATAGCTGGGTCAATTCAGTACATATAGCCCCTAAATATAGGGGTGTTTACACTATGTTTACATTATACACTACGCTGCTACTACGATTTTGGCAACAAGTCAAGAATGTCATTATGACGTCACACTTTCATTCACAGTCTAGCCTAACCATTTTTTTTACTGAAAACAATAACAAAAGATAAAACAAAGAACACAGATTTTATTCAAGTGAAAAAATACAACAACCATTTACTTTTTCTTCTTCTGGGCCTTATCGGTCATCAGGGTAGTTTCCTCTTGGGTTCCTGAGGCTTTTTCTCCAGTTTTTGTATTTCTTTGACAAATTGTTGATCCTCTTCAACCTCTGTACACTGATTAGCCCAATGACCAGATTTCCCGCACTTGTAGCACGAATTCTGTTTTTTTTCGGGGACAATCTGGGGCCCAGTGCCATAACTCTTTGCAGATGTAGCATAGATCCGTCTGTCTGGTTTTCTTAGTCTCTCCGGATACCCCTTGTTTTCTTCTGGTAAGTGCTTCCTCCTTTCATTTTGGTGATGTAAATTTTCAGATGATTCAGCTGGTTTTCAACATCACTCACCTTGTTGTTCATGTCAGTCATTTGTTGTCAAGACCAGACAGCATGTTAACAATTCCATCCAGAGTTGTATTTAAGATGCCCATATCTTCTTTATTCATGTATTCTTGAAAACTATAGGGGGCTCCTACATATTCTTCAGGTGTCACATAGCTGGGGTTTTCTGGGGTATTCATCATTGGTTCTTCCATAATATTTTTTCACGTCGGTCAAGTTCGAAGTGTCAAGCAAGACTGATCGTCAAATCCCAGCTCCGCTTTAAATACCTGCTGTGTATCTTGTGCAAAAATACCTGCCTTTTTATACCTGTTGCATCATCTTTTTATATCTGTTGCATCATCTTTTTATACCTGTTGCATCATCTTTTAATACCTGTTGCATCACCTGTAAGGGGCAAAAAAAACCCTTTTACCTACGTTTTATACGGAGAGGTATAAATGAGAAGAAATGTCTGATCCTTTCTTCACAATCGACTATCATGTAAACCCTGATACACACCCACTCTCTGATTTTAAATGGGTATGATTGTGTAGTACGATTGGCACAAAATCACAAAGAATCTCTAACCCCGGAGGCAGAACAAGTATTTCAGGAAGCGAGCACTATCATGGAAACCCCTCAGGATTTGTGGTTACAATGCCTAGCCTTATCACATCATGCGACGACCATGGGGAGACTAGCTACCATACATTTTCTGTCGAAATATGAAAACAAGTCTACCCCAGAAATGATACGGACTGAATTTGACCCGTTATTTCGGAAAGCCTTACAGTTTCCTGACCCATCCCCAAGCGGCCAAAGTGATTTTACTGTGGCAGGACATGGATGCGATGGAGGCTTTTAGTACCAGCCTCAATCAAATCTACGAATCCCCCCCCCTCCCCGAAGACCGGAGAAGTCCCTGGATGCAATTAATAGAGGATCGAATACGATTTCGTCGGAGAATTCGACAGTTAGAATATTTGTTAGTTTTCAAGAAATAAAATAAAAAAAATCTTGTAATACTACAGTACAGGCAACGCGGATCCCGTATTAGACCGCGTCCTCTCCGCGGTATTTTTATCCTTTCCGCGTTACACCGTCGCGGGTTTTCATCGCGGTGCTATCTGAGACCGTGTTTACACCGCTGCGGGGCCCGCTACCGTTATACTTCAGCTTACATGTTCTTACCTGTAAAGTATTGTCAATTTTTAATCGTGTCGAAATGGGGGGGGGATTACGACCACATTAAAATTAATAGATTTATACTATTACATGGATTCTTTAAAAAATCATTTTTAATTTTTTAATAAAAAACATCTTTCATCTTTTTACCAATGGTCACTCAAAACTAATTAATTCTCAAAAACGTCTGTTAACAGTAATACATGTACAGTATAGGATTAAATAAAGTCACATAATTTATTAAATATATTAACTTAAAGTTTATTTTCAAAATAAATAATGCCACCCCAAATGATCTTCATGTTGGTAAAAAGATATAATTAAAATTTAGAGAATGCCCTGATATCGTTTCTCTTTAAATGCACTGTAATCCGGTGTTCACAATTAGCCCGTGCAGTTGCAGTTACATAAAGCTTTATGTGTTTATTTATCTGCGAGATTATATCAGTCATTTGCTTTCATTCAGAAAAGTACCCATACTTCTGTATACATGCGTGTTATAAATAATAGCATGAAAAACGATGATAGATAGTGATACATAATTACGATTAAATTTTAACAAAAACACGCCGAAGTGTAGGAATACCGTTGCTCCATTATTATGCGCCACACTGTAAGACTATGGACTAAAAATCGACAATTTTTTTTTGGGGGGGGGGAGGTTCTTGTTAATAAAATAATCACAGGTATTTCTATTTAGAATATCAATAATATCATAGCTAGCATTTGAATGTATTTCTATTTTCTGCTCTTTCCGAAAATTACTAAAATCATGTTTATGAACATAAACAAATTTCAGATTTTTCCGGTTCAAATAAAACATAAATATGGGCCCTTAAAAAATTTGAACACACAACAAAGAAATTAACTTTTTTTAATCAGCAAGTTGCCATGCTTCAAGTTTTCAGGCCCGTGGGGATCCGGATTAGAATAGGTCCTCAGTACCCCCTTGCTTGTCGTAAAAGGCGACTAAATGGGGCGGTCCTTCGGATGAGACCGTATAAACCGAGGCCCCGTGTCACAGCAGGTGTGGCACGATTAAGATCCCTCCCTGCTCAAAGGCCCTAAGTGCCGAGCACAGGCCTAATTTGCAGCCCTTCACCGGCAATGGATTACGTCTCCATATCAGTGAAATATTCTGGAGAGGGATGTTAAACAATATAAAATCAATCAATCAATCAAAGTTTTCAGATGTCTGTGTAACCGTTCGGTTTTCCTTAGGTAAGTTTGGTGTGGAGTGGAGCTCACTCGAAGCGGATGAGAAGCCCCGAGGGAACGACGCTGTCTAGTGTACATATTATCTATATACACAGGAGGTAACCTGATTGTATTACCTGTATGCGGTTTCCTACGACGTTGTAAATCGAAGCCTTTTTTTTCATGTGTAGCTCATGAATTAAAATGCATGAAATGAAGAATGTTTTTGTTGCAGACAGAATCATTTTTAAATTTTTTGTTTCAAATAAATATTTTTAATAATTCGACAATTTTAATATACTGTGTTTTTCTTAATCAAATGTTATAACAAAAATACATTTATTTTACCACCAAAATCTGTCGTTGTAATCTGGCGACAAAAAGGGAAGTCATTCAAATGTACATATGCTAAACGAAAGAAGAAAGTGGATCATAAACAAGTCTCTCGATAAAAATAACAATAAAACGAAGTCAAATTCGACAAATGGTCAATAAATTGATAAATCAGCGGTAGTTTTATTCGCTAGACTTAAGAAATTGATATCCTTATCAAAAAGGAGGAAAAACGACCATGCACGTGCCTTAATATTGTGATATTTTTCTTCTCTATCTCTTTCTCAATCTTCTAACTGGTACAGATATAAACAGACACGAAATAACATAGTAATGGATCATCATTTAATTTAATTAATATCAAATACTTCATTAATTTGTTTAATAAGTTTTTTTTTTTACTTTTATTCTTTTTATACACTCCGTTTTAAAAAAAGCGACAATAATTTGACACAAATTCCAAGGCTAATATCGCATCTGAAAATGATATTGATGAAATAATAATGAAACAATGAATCAAATGTGCTGTTGAATTGCTAGACAACGATGTGCACACCCTGCGAGCGTTACCCAAGGTATACTATAAGACAGGTGTGAAACCCCCAGGGCATGTCGTTTCCTGCTCAGGCATTGCTAATCCCTATACACAGGAAATGATCGCGGCTAATACTTAATACAAAAAGAAACAGAATTTGTGAAAGAAAACAAAGATATATGAGTTTTTGCATTGAATAATTATTTATATAAACTATAATTTCAACTGTGAAGTTTATCATTGCACCTGCACATCTTATCTATTGAACAAGAAAATCAAGAAATATTGAAATAACAAGAGACCCATGGGCCTTATAGGTCACCTGAGCATTATTCAACAACTTTCCAGTGATTGAATTTGATCCATGTTTTAAGCCAGATGCTATAGCATTTACAATTTGGTCATCATAACTATACACTTAACAGTTCCTTAGTTTGGTTGCTTAATACCCATAGGCAAGGTAGGGGTACAAAAAATGCATTTCAACAAATCAGTAATATTCAGCAGTAATCAGTTGTGCCGCTACCACACATGAACCCTTTACTCTTAGGCCTAGATCCACACGTTGCACAATTTTTGGAAAGGCATCCTTGCTTTTCAAAAATATTTGATAAATACCAAGGAGCACATTTCAAACAATTCATTCATTTTTAGTATATAAGTACAGCCCCCCCCCCCCCCCACTCTATGGTACAACTGACCCTGGGGTCTTGAAATTTACAATTCTTGAAGATTAGGTCCCTTGCTCATAACTATAATGGTAGTTCATCTGCTTAGAGTCTAGGAGCAAAGAAGAAAATATTCAATGTTTTAATGTTTTTTCACTATACATGCATAATCAATACAGCCCCCCCAACACCAGAATCCCTGACCCTGGGGCCATAAAATTCACAATTTTGGTAAAGGCACTCTTGCTCATCATAACTATGTACTTAGTTAGATTATTTAATACCCAGGAGCAGAGAAAAGATTTTCAAAGAATTCTCGATTTTCACTATATAATCAATAGAGCCCCGCCCTTACCCCAGAACCCCTGACCCTGGGGCCATAAAATTCACAATTTTGGTAGAGGCACCCTTGCTCATCATAACTATGTACTTAGTTAGTTTATTTAATACCCAGGAGCAGAGAAGAAGATTTTCAAAGAATTCATGTATTTTCACTTTATAATCAATAGAGCCCTCCCCCCCCCCAACACCAGAACCCCTGACCCTGGGGCCATAAAATTCACAATTTTGGTAGAGGCACTCTTGCTCATCATAGCTATGTACTTAGTTTGTTAATCTAATACCCAGGAGCAGAGAAGAAGATTTTCAAAGAATTCATGTATTTTCACAATGTAATCGATAGAGCCCCGTCCTTACCCCAGAACCTCATGGCCCTGGGGCCATAAAATTCACAATTTTGGTAGAGGCACTCTTGCTCATCATAACTATGTACTTAGTTAGATTATATAATACCCAGGAGCAGAGAAGAAGATTTTCAAAGAATTCATGTATTTTCACTATATAATCAATAGAGCCCCGCCCTTACCCCAGAACCCCTGACCCTGGGGCCATAAAATTCACAATTTTGGTAGAGGCACTCTTGCTCATCATAACTATGTACTTAGTTAGATTATTTAATACCCAGGAGCAGAGAAGAAGATTAGCAAAGAATTCATGTATTCTCACTATATAATCAATAGAGCCCCGCCCTTACCCCAGAACCCCTGACCCTGGGGCCATAAAATTCACAATTTTGGTAGAGGCACTCTTGCTCATCATAACTATGTACTTAGTTTGTTTATCTAATACCCAGGAGCAGAGAAGATTTTCAAAGAATTCATGTATTTTCACTTTATAATCAATAGAGCCCCCCCCCCCCCAACACCAGAACCCTTGACCCTGGGGCCATAAAATTCACAATTTTGGCTGAGACATTCTTGGTCTTCATAACTATGTACTTAGTTTGTTTATTTAATACCCAGGAGCAGAGAAGAAGATTTTCAAAGAATTCATGTATTTTCACTATATATATACAATGTAATCAATAGAGCCCCGTCCTAACCCCAGAACCTCATGGCCCTGGGGCCATAAAATTCACAATTTTGGTAGAGACACTCTTGCTCATCATAACTATGTACTTAGTTAGTTTATTTAATACCCAGGAGCAGAGAAGAAGATTTTCAAAGAATTCATGAATTTTCACTATATACTTTTTTAGCCCCGCCCTAGCACAAGTACCCCTGACCCCAGGGCCATGAATTTCACAATTTTGGTAAAGGACTCAATGCTGATTACAATCACGCAAAAAAGTTTGACTGCTTAATGTCCAGGAGTAAAGAAGAAGATTTTTAAAGATTGCATTAATTTTAGTGGTTTTGACCCCACCCCTCAGGCCCCAGGGGGGCAAGAATCGTGAAATTCACAATTTTTGTTCCCCTTGACCTATAGATGCTTTGTGCCAAATTTGGTTGAAATTGGTTAAGTTGTTGCAGAGAAGAAGCTGAAAATGTTCAAAAGTTTACGACCGATTGACGACGGACGACGACGGACGAAAACAGATAGCAATAGGTCACCTGAGTGACTCAGGTGACCTAAAAAAAGACATTGTATTAAAAAGTAAAACATGGTAATATGAAGGTGAAAAACGATATTTTTCTTGATCTCTTGTATAAAGTTCACGTGCTCAAAGTTAACTCTCGTCATCGAATGCTTTCCGGTCATTTGACAATTTGAGAAAAATGCCTGCACATTTATATAAAAGAACGAAATACTTTAAAGAAAATCAATTAAATTAACTTAATTTGGGAACAGAACATAAACGATGAGAAATAAAGAAGAATAAAACTTTTTCTTGATATCTTGGATAAAGAAAATTTAAGTTCACGTGCCCTCTACATGTAACCTTAAATGCTCGTCATCGGATGTTTTCCGGTTATTTGACACTTTAAGAGAAAGCCTGTACATTTTATATACAATAAATCGAAATTAATTAATAAACAATATGAAGATATACATTTTGTAAAAAATGTACATCTTTTTTCAAATGAATGCTGAAAATAGTTCATCGAAACTTAAACAGTCCGAGTTCAACATTTATTACAGTTTGCATATAATATGAGGATTAAAAAAAACTAATTAAAATATCTAGTATTTAATTTTCTTTCTTGATCAATTCTTAATAACATAAAATAATTAACCAATTGCAAAGACGTAACAATTTAATGAAATTTTCTATTCAATTTCAAAGATTGATATGTAATTTTAGAAACATTTTTTAAAACTTTTTTTTAATGTAAATTCTATTCATAGCAAAATTTATTAATAAACAAATGTTTTTTTATTTGTTTGTTTGTTTGTTTTTTTTTTGTTTTGTTTTTGTTACAGGGAAAATTCGCAGATTTCAATTCGGGGAGATAACTCCCGTTTGTTTACGATACTAATTGTCAGCAATTAATCTATGATTTAACCGCGGCGGGGACAGGTAAGTGATGAATTTCCCGCGGAGGGAACGCGGTTTACCTGTCTACCTGGCCAAATACCGAGGTGTGATTATACCGCGGCGGGGACGCGGGAAATACGGGTTCCGCGTTGCCTGTACTGTACATCAGTGTTATGTTATTGTATGACGTCATAGATACACTCGGGTTCGGCTTTTCCCCCTTCAATTTTGCTTTGTCACTGTGATGGGGCTTTTTTTTTTATCACATGATCAAAAGCGATTTTTTGTGATAGCCTATCACAGGTCAAGATTTTTAATCACATGATGGATTATCGATGTTTCCCGCGATATTGGACTATCGTCTGCAATTGTTTAATATTACAGACCCTCCGGGTATTCAGCATCATTCCTTCGTGGTTGATTTCAACAGTACAGTGAAGAAAGAAGTAAGAAGAAGTAAGAAGAAATATACATGGCAATTGTTTTCCAGCAATTGATGAATGTTCCAGGCATCTTCGTGGAGAGTCACATATTGATCAGGCGAACAGATACTACGGAAGTTATGATGGATCTCAACATGGGCAGTATGCAGATTTATTTTCGACGTAGGAGAACTCACCCCTACATGAGGAGTAGAAGTTCACCACGACGACAACCACCCACCAGATCGCCGCCCCCACCACCCCCGTCGTCCACACCTGTTGCTACTTTTCCGACCCCCAAGCCAGAGCCAGGAACGAAGGCAGAATTCCCTGCTGGGGCTTCCCTGTTCCGACCGAAACGATTTTATGCAGTTTATGCTTAAGTGAAGGTGAGCCTAACAACTTTGTGTGCGGGCGCTGCCTGCAGCGCCTAGCCTGTACCTTATGTGCGGCCCGAATCCTAGAAGAGAGGTTTTCGTGCCCCCTATGCAGAAATGATGAGTTAATCTTCTATCATCCCCTTGGAGGGTCCTGGGATTTGGATGACATCTTTGGAAGCATGGTGGAGCAACTGATAAACTCCTAGGGACCCACCTTGAAAACAAAATCATAAAAAACCACCAAAAAAATTTTAATGACCATTTTGTTTTGAGTAGTTTTTCAAACCGGTTTTCAGATCTGTCACAGCACTAACATTGTTCACGAAAACATGTTAATATTACATACTTGTGTTTTAAATAGACAATGCAATTCAAAAGTTTTCAACACTGCAAAAAATCCCTGCGTTTGGATACAGCCGTAGGACACAAAATTTGACACAAAATAAAAGTTTTTGTTTTGGTCAACAAAAGAATACAAGTATATCACCCCTTCAAGTATAATTATATGTACATGTAGATTCATTACATTATATATATACCAGTACATCTAGTACTTGCAGGATAAGAGCGTATTAAGTTTTTAACACTTGTGCACACTCTTCTAGTAAAGTGACCGAGCCAAGGCAGTACAGAAAATGTGGGAATGATTGGAGGACATTATGATGGGCCTAAACTTATCGAGTTTGCTCTAAAACAAGAACTTACTAACTTTCCCAGATTGACCAACAAGGACGCTGATAAACTGTGTGCCCTGTCCGAACTATTGAGTATTTCGATTCTCCGTCTTGAATTCATGTTGTAGCTAAGCTACCATACAACTTGCAGATGAAGTGGATGGACAAAGTTTCAAAATATAAGATTTCACAGGTTTCTTTCCCATCATTTACGTTCTTCGTGGTTTATGTGAAGGAGATGACCGAATGATGAAAGATCCGAGTTTTCAGCAAACTCTTCAGCTTACACTAAAGAGGGAAGAAATGTTTAGCACAACCTGTGACATATTTAAAGTACAAGTTATCCAAAATTGTTTAATCATAGTCAATCAATTCTTTGATTTTATTTTTGTCTTATTTATCATACTAAGTCTTTTACTAAAGCTGAATAAATCATAGTATCAAGACACATGCGCTATACATGACAGAAGTGAGAACTCAGTCGGTCATACATCCACATCCATCGGAAGCATCCTGTACGTGTAAAACATTACAGTCAAACCTTGGACAATGAGAACATTGAAAAACCATATCCATATTTTTAAAATGAAAAATGAAATTTTTAGGTATTTGTTTATTTTTGTTTAACTAAATTAATATATTATTATTCAAAGACATGTATAACTGCCCCCCCCCCCCCCCCCGAAACCCCTTGTGGAAATGGGAAATCATAGAAAGATGGGAATCAATCTCCCCTCCCCCCATTTGAAATGGATTTCATGATAAAAGGAGGATAGCTTAAACTACTTGGAAAGAAGGGGGAGGGGTAATTGTTTTTTTCATGTCTGTGTCTCGTCTAGCGCGTCTTAGCTGTTGCCGTTCCCTCGTCCTCGGTCAAAAAGGGCAATGTAGTGTTGGCTGCATGCCCAGAGTGCACACGTTTCACGTGTGGGGTGAGAAGAATTGATTGATTGATTATATATAAGCATAAGTTACATCATAGAAGCCGATCGCGAGTAGATATCATTTTCATTGGGCGTGGAAATCAAGAGCGCGGATGTCATGTAATTAATTTACATCTAGAACGTAATCTCAAAAATCAAAAAACCCTACATCAATACTTAAAAAGAAAATTAGCATAATGAAACGTATTATAGACATCTTAAAACCTGTTATCATATATAGAACAGTGGCCAATTGAGCAAGAACATCAAGTCAAGATTTAACTCCCTTGAAAGTTGAAGAAATACTACATATTTTCATCTTTAGTATAAAGGAGCATTATCAGCGTTTACAGTGCACCGATCTGAAGAATATATTGTAATCGAAAGGTATCCGTTTTTCTTATAGAAATCAGCACGATTTGGTTGATTTATGCGAGGGAGCAGAGGCGGATTTCGGTCCAAATGAATGTGAAATTCAGGAATCCATGAAAAGAATAACAGTACGTGGAAAAACATATCAACGCCTATATCATGATGATAGTATCGCTTGGACTTCAAATCTTGCCATTATTCACTCATTAGATGCCTTTGACGTGTCGTCTTTTCTACAAAACTGCTGTGGAACGATTACGGAATAGGAAATCTGACAATGGATACAAGCTTCATTGCTTAGTCACATCTTTGATGTTGTAAGGGCTATTTTAGGTGTACGTACATGTATACTACATTTTTTTATATTGACAAGACGAGAAGGAAAGATTGCTCAGGGTTCTGGTTAACCATTTACATCCTAGGAGCAATGTGAGCTCCTTACTTTTCAAAGTTTAGGGGCCCACAATGTGATTAACGGGACCACAACATTTTCCAAACCCTTCAAAATATTCTCTGCATTGGCCTGTTCTGGAGCATATATGCCGGCAAAGTGAACATTGTTGACACCATCAACACAAGTTCTTATAAATTACATTTCTTGTTCTTTGATGCTGGAGTATTTGGACCCATCACTGATAATGCACGCAAACATGGACTTCGTGACAGCAGACGAAACTGTTTGCAATTCTGCACCTGCAATGCATCTGATAAATTCAACAGCCGAGTCTCTTGTTCTGTAAGTGGTGCCTAACTCTATCTCCTTCTTCTCATCTAAGTCACACATCCAAATAAAGTCTGTGATTGGTCTGTCATGCCTCACTAATGCATGACACGATCTGATCATACGGCACAGTTTTTCATTGTAGTTTATGATTAATTTTATAAGAATGTTAGTTCCTTCTGACTTTTCAACCGGCTTCCTCTGTTCAATATAGGATGATCGTATGTGCCCTTTACTTTCCCCGTGTTTTATTACGTTGTCCACTTTGTAAGAATTACCACCTGTTATGAAATTAGACTTTCCGTTTTCTCCGTGCTTCTAACACCATGTACAAACCATGCCATGATCGGTTTTTGAGCCATGGCCTGCCGCCACACCATTTCAATGAAAACGATCGTGTCCTTTTGTTGCAGTCGTACTCGCTAAAATATGTATCACGTTTCGTTTGTGCAGTACGTTTTTGGGTTTTTTGACCCCATTAATGAACCGCCACATTATTGATTTCACTAGGGCTTACCTCTAGGTCACGCGAGTGCTTGTATCGTATACAAATGTAATAGTTTGCACACGACACCAAAGTCATAGTTAGCGTAGTGTAGTATTTGTTATGAAAAAAGGAAGTGGATTAAAAAAAATAGAAACAAAGCACGGTCATGTTCCCGGAACAAGACGCTCGCCATGTGGGCGATAAAATTTTGATTTCTTCATCGCCCACTTGAAATTTTAATCGCATTGGCCAGTGGGCGAGTGGTTACAATAACCCTGTTTCTTCAGTTTTGTTGAAGTCTTGATTTGTGCCGGACTAAGCTACTTCACCTATATTAAATCTCTTAAAACAAACGGACAAATAGTACATATTTTTAGTATTTTGTATTTTTAGAGTCAGGTTTTTTTTTCTTTTGAATTTGACATTAGGATTTTTTTTGCTAGCTTTAAATTAGGTGTTGCTAAAATGTGGAACGGAAAACGGAACGAAACTAGGTTAAAGGCTACCCAAAGGTAGATCAATACAGAGCCTCAGGAATGCGATTATCACGTCACAGTGAAATTGTACAAATAAATCTCGGCGTATAAATAATGATTTCCCTTTTCATATCCTCTCTGTTTATGTCTTCTCCTGGCACATAGGGAAAGTACGCTTTGAATGACATCTCTCGAAGTTTCCGTCAGGTGGCTTAGACAAAGTTTTCTTTGTGAATTAAAAAAGTTTGGAGGCATTTGAAGTCAAAGCATTTCTCGTAAACACTGCACTTGAAGCAATACGCTTGATTTCTCCAAACTCCCCGTCACGCGGTCCTTTCCCATGCCTTGTCCCGAAGAAATGTATTTTCTACTTGGAACCCATAGTCTGCAACTCCATTAGCCACATCAGCAAATGATAGTCTGCAACTCCATTAGCCGCATCTGCAGTTGGTGTTTTCGCTTTAAATTGACTTGCTGTACCATCCGAAAAATGGATCTGCTTTTCAATGGTCAGTTTGTTTTCTGTCAAATGCTGAATGCCTATCGTTACAAAATGATGCACTGCATGGCTATCATGTTTCCTATCGTCTGAAATGAAAACTAGGCTTTTGTGCATGGCCTCTTTGCATTCCAGGTGTCTGTAGTAAGCTACGATGGAGAACAAGGTAACTTGATACTGAGACCAATGAGCACTATGTGCCTCATCTTGGTATGCTTACGTGTAATTCTCCGCAAAAGACAGTCCAATGCTCTGGTAGGTTGCTTTTGAGATGAAGGAATTGATTGTATTGCCAATAGGCATTATGAAGATAGGCGCTAGAGACCTCCAACTCACTTTTCAATTCTTGCATGGAACACCTGTAGTGAACCCTTCTTCAGTTGCAAAGCTTTCCGGACTTTTTCTTGACTTCATGTAGTTATGACTGGTTTTCCCACTTGTTCCATTCCATTGTAATGTTCCTTGCATTCATTAATGGAGGCAACTAATCATCATTTTTCTCGTTCCACAAAGCTGACAGTTTCTTTCAACACATTCATTTCGGTAAAACTTGGAGTTGTCAGGCTTTGGCAAAGTGTAATGCTTGACATGTCATATCTGCTGAGAACTAGAAATCTGATCCCTTTTTTTTAAAACTGCGTTTCTAATTGATTTCACTTTCAATTCAATGTTAATACAAAGACAGTTATTGAAGATGTTTTTCCCCGTAGTTTTGACTGATTTCGGCTTTAAGGAAGCAAATTTACTGAAACTCACATGGGTATCAGTCGTCTGATTCAAGAAATTATTGTATGTTTCCATTAGGCTTGATTGCATAATCTGTTTGGGTTCATTACTTTTCACATAAACATGCTTTTTGCCTGCATTAATGGTGGAATTGCTTAAGTCCTTGTAAACTTTTTCTATCTTGTTGTTGGTCCATTGTTCGTTGATAATTCCATGTTGAAGTGGTAGATACATATGTATTTCCAGTAATGGTTTTAAACGGCTTTTAAGTGGAGAAAAGTGTCCAGGTCAGCAATTTTTGAATCGTACGAGAAAGATATCACTATTAATATCACCATTTTGTCTAAATATAGAAGACACAACAAACTCCCTGTCCTTTGTACTGCATCCCATCTTGTCTTTTAAGTAGCGTCGCACATTGTCTTTCAAGTGTTTAGTGCACATCAGGTGTGTTTGGTAGTCAAATGCGTGCTGAATGGCTTTTATGATGGCTTTATGCTTGTCCCTACCAATTTGAAGACCAGTTGGAAAACCAAGCTAGGAGTCGATATGGCTCAAAAATTTATAATACGAATCTGTCTCTCCATCTCAGTGTAATAACGTTGGGCCCAGGAAAATGGGACTCTTAAGTGTCTCTGGCTTAAGTATCTGTCTGTTTTAGTATGTAGTTTGAACGAAACAATGTCAGAGGTTAAATGTTCGGTCGATGCCAAATGACGCTGCCATTTGTCCCGATACAGTTGCTCTTAAGGGCCTCGAGTTGCTCGTTGGAGTACACAATTACACTGGATGGTTTGTTTGGTGTCACTTACACTTCCTGTACGTTGTTTTCTCCATTCTGGCACATTGATATCGTAGCAAGAACTTTATCAGCAATGTTGTTAATTTTGAAGTTATTATGGTCATTCCTAGAATCTCTGTACACTTTGTCTCTGATTTGTTAGGTATTTGGTGCATTGATGGAATCGTTCAGCATCATTTGGTGACTGGTCTTAATTGGCATCTGATGATTGGTCTTAGTTATCGTAGCAGCCTCGCGAAGAAGTCGTGGATCCGTCCGGTAGTATGGTTCCTCTTTCTAGTTTTGGAACGTGCCTTGATATTCCACGAGGGCAATGCTCTGTTTAACTTGGTGGAGATCGGGAAGCTTTGTGAAGATTGTGACGCGATATCCGGGATCGCTCTTTAATTTTGTATAGTAGTGTTGACACTTGATGGTGTTCTCTAGTGGCTGTGGTTCCAGTGGAACGAACGTCCTTTGGCCTTGGACTTTTTTCTCCCCTTGTTAATTTATCAAGGATGCAATATAATATGTATCTTCTTCAAGGGCATGTAATACGTATAAAAAAATTAAATGAAAATTGTAGCAATTATCTCCGATTATTACCCCTGTGTAAATTGATAAAGTATATAGATTCGTGTACTACAAAATTGCTGAATACTACTAATACACCATACTTTGAGAATGATATTCATATGCTCTGGAATTAATAATATTTTATATTCTTTATGTGACACTTAATAGAAAATGTAGTTCAGTCTCCACGTAGTTCAGATAAGATAACGCCCCGTGGGGATCCGGGTTAGAATAGGTACTCAGTACCCCCTTGCTGGTCGTAAAAGGCGGTCCTTCGGATGAGACCGTATGAATCGAGGCCCCGTGTCAAAGCAGGTATGGCACGATAAAGATCCCTCCCTGCTCAATGGCCCGAGCATAGGCCTAAATTGGCAGCCCTTCACCGGCAATGGTGACGTCTCCATATCAGTGAAATATTCTGGAGAGGGACGTTAAACAGTGTACAATCAATCAGATAAGATAACATATTCTATATCTTATATTTACGAATTACAAAATATAAATGCGATATTTCGCAATTTTCTTTAAGTTTAAATTTGTATAATAAATATATATAGTGTCTGAAAATGGATTACATATTACTTTTAACAACTATTGCTTTATTTAAGTAATTAAGAAAGAAAATGCATGAAAATGACAGATACAAAATTGAGAACAACTGGTAAAGCAGACTTAATGTACTCGAGCCATTAAATTCTGTCTCTAAATCTGTATATATATATATACATATAAACATGTGTACATGATATTGGAAAACGCTCCTAGACACAAGAAAGATCATATAGTTGACTTCATATTAAATATCATTTGTATTTTTTTTTCTTTTGTTTTGGTCACAAACCGATTTCAGTAACAGTTAATAACACCCCTATTGGAAGAAACAGTGGTTTCTTTGACAAAAGGAAAATACAGGAGTGGATTTAGAAGTTTATTTAAGAATAGTAAAGCTGTGAGGAAGGCTGCATGTTCTCTGTTGTGTGACACGGTACGGAGTGAGGTGATGACCTGTTCAAAGGAACTGTGTAGATGCCAGCCTATTTCATTACAGGTTAACTTTAACTAGCCAGTAGTGATTTAAAAATATCAATGTTAACCAACAATTATTCTTGACATTTTTTAATTTCCATTTTTATATTGATTATAGAACATTTGTTTGTTTGTTTTTCTTGCATACAGATAATATGGGGATTTTTTTGTTTCTGTTTTTAGCTACTGGTCAGAGACCAGAAGAGCTTATGCGATAGTAATGCGTCCGTCGTCCGTCCGTCTGTCTGTCTGTCTGTCCGTCTGTAAACAATTTTTCAAAATGCTACTCCTCCTACAGTTTTAGTCTGATTTCAATATAACTTGACACACAAGTAGACTACACTAAGATACATAATTCTGTGTATCGGTTTTTGATTTCGATGAACGGTGTTGCTGTTGTTACTAAAAATAGAAATTTTTGTGAAAATCATTCAAAATGCTACTCCTCCTACAGTTTTAATCTGATTTCAATATAACTTGGCACACAAGTAGACTACACAAAGATACATAATTCTGTGTATCGGGTTTTGATTTCGATGAACGGTGTTGCCGTTGTTACTAAAAATAGAAAAAATTGTGAAAATCATTCAAAATGCTACTCCTCCTACAGTTTTAATCTGATTTCAATATAACTTGGCACACAAGTAGACTACACAAAGATACATAATTCTGTGTATCAGGTTTTGATTTCGATGAACGGTGTTGCCGTTGTTACTAAAAATAGAATTTTTTGTGAAAATCATTCAAAATGCTTCTCCTCCTACAGTTTTAATCTGATTTCAGTATAACTTGGCACACAAGTAAACTACACAAAGATACATAATACTGTGTATCGGTTTTTGTTTTCGATGAACGGTGTTGCCGTTGTTACTAAAAATAGAAAAATTTGTAAAAATCTTTCAAAATGCTTCTCCTCCTACAGTTTTAATCTGACTTCAATTTAACTTGGCATACAAGTAGACTACACAAAGATACATAATTTTTGATATCGGTTTTTGATTTCGATGAACAGTGTTGCCGTTGTTACTAAAAATAGAATTTTTTGTGAAAATCATTCAAAATGCTACTCTTCCTACAGTTTTAATCTGATTTCAATATAACTTGGCACACAAGTAGACTACACTAAGATACATAATTCTGTGTATAGGTATTTGTCATTATTCTATTTATTGCTTTTGTAAAGTTTTATATCCCAACTGCAACTTTTCTCTTTCTTTATTATAAGTACAAACCAGTAGAGCTTCAGTCTCGACAGAGACTTCTGGTTTAAAGAGTACTTCTACTTTTTGGGTAATGTAAAGTAAGTATATTAAAAGAATTTTTTATATTACTTTTATGATGTTTTCTGTTCGCATCTTCTCCTTCTTGTCAGGAAGATACGCCGCAGAATGACACACGATAATGACTTATCAGACTTTCCTTTGAAGGCCCTTACCTAGCTTCAATATGGTGGCTATATACGTCTTACAATGGATCCCTCATCCGATTCTTTTTGCCGGAGATCCCTCGACACACTTAACCTACCATGAGTCGCAACTTCACTCCTGAAATGGCTTCCTTCCAATGGGATATGCTCATACAGAGTATTTATTCATGACATGTTCACTTTTATGTGTGACACCTAAAAATTGCTGTAATAATTGATTTGTACGATTATTTGGGTGAGAGAAAATGTCTTGTTTTTTTTTTTGTTTTTTTGATGTTTGAGAAACATCTTGATCACGATGAATGTATTGATTTATTAGAGATTGTATTTCCCAAAAAGGTGGTTTGAAACAACTTCTCTCCTGAAATGGCTTCCTTCCACTGGGCTATACTCATACAGACTATTATTCATGACATGCTCACTATTATGTATGAAACTGAAAAACTTAAACAATTAAAGAACTTTAAAATGCCAAGACATGTAACATTATACATTTATTGACTGAGTTCGAGGGCAACATGCGTTTTGTCTGACCATAGAACCAAACTGTCTGCCTGAGGCCGTTCGGCCGAAGACAGAGTTTGGTTCGAGGGTCCGACAAAACGCATTTTGCCCGAGAACTCTGTCTTATGTTTTGTTATACCTTTCAGTTTATTTTATACTTTTGACCTACATTCATTTTGTAAATTATTCCGTAATGTAACATCAAGTCTGTCACTATTGAGCACCAACAAATGAAAATGAGATTAAGTTTCCGCCCATTCTGTGACGTAAGCGGTCCAACATCTCTCCGAGCGGTCCAACATCTCACTCAGCGGTCCAGAATCGATTTTTTAGGCCCGCTCAGCAAAACATTAAAAATGTTAGAATTTGATGAAAAAGTTAAAGCTTATCATGAAGATTGAAATTAAAGTCTAACCCCCCCCCCCCAAGAAAAAAAAACAAGGATAAATGTTAAAGACTGTACAACTGAAAAAAGTGACATAAAATTTGTAAACAAAAGCTAGTTTCTATCGGTATATTCACTATGTATACACAGGTTAAATCGATGGCCAAACCAGAAGTCTCTGTCGAGACTGTAGCTCTACTGGTTTGTACTTATCAAAAACCATTGCACTATTTTATGCTTCTTTGTGTAGTCTACTTGTGTGCCAACTTATTTTGAAATCAAACTAAAACTGTAGAAGGAGTAGCGTTTTAAAGGAATTTCACAGAAAATTCTATTTTTAGTAACCATGGCAACACCGTTCATCGAAATTAAAAACCGATGCACTATTCTATGTATCTTAGTGTAGTCTACTTGTGTGCCAAGTTATATTGAAATCAGACTAAAATTGGAGGAGGAGTAGCGTTTTGAAACAAGAGGCCCAAGGGCCTTGAATCGCTCTTCTGATAAATTGTACAATCTATCACTTCTATTTGAAGCCTCTAACCCTAAGTATCCTAAGACCCAAGTTGCATCAACTGACAAAGTTTGATGATTCTTTATAGTCAATTAGGACTGAATTTTTTAATAATAAAGCTATAAAAAACCATAAGTACATCACAGAGATCTATATTAAGATTGAAGTTTTCTGAGGACTCAAGATGCATTTATAAACAAATATTGCAGATTCTAAGCCAATTAGTATTTAAGATATTTAAAAGTAGGTCACCATGACCTACTTTTTTGTCTACATTCTTTGAAAACCCAAGATACATCAACTGACAAAGTTTGATGATTCTAAGCCAATAAGTCCTTGAGATATTCAAAAGTAGGTCATCATGACCTACCGGTACCTTTTGGTCGACATGCTCTAAAAACCAAAGATGCATCAACAAACAAAATTAAACCAGTTAGTACCATAGATACTTAAATAAAGCCATAAAATGTTAAAAAATAGGTCACCATGACCTACTTTTTGGACTTCATTCTCCGAAAACCCAAGATGCATCAACTTACAAAGTTTGATGATTCTAAGCCAATAAATACCAAAGATACTTAAATAAAGCTATAAAATGTTAAAAGTAGGTCACCATGACCTATTTTTTGGTCGACATTATCCGAAAACCCAAGATGCATCAACTGACAAAGTTTGAAGATTCTAAGCCAATAAATACCTAAGATGCTTAAATAAAGCCATAAAATGTCAAAAGTAGGTCAACATAACCTACTTTTTGGACATCATTCTCCGAAAACCCAAGATGCATCAACTTACAAAGTTTGATAATTCTAAGCCAATTAGTACCGTAGATACTTAAATAAAGCCACAAAATGTCAAAAGTAGGTCACCGTGACCTACTTTTTGGTCGTCACTCTCTGAAAACTCAAGACGCATCAACTCACAAAATTTGATGATTCTAAGCCAATTAGTACCGTAGATACTTAAATAAAGCCATAAAATGTCAAAAGTAGGTCACCGTGACCTACTTTTTGGTCGTCACTCTCCGAAAATTCAAGACGCATCAACTCACAAAGTTTGATGATGCTAAGCCAATAAATACCTAAGATACTAAAATATAGCCATCAAATGTCGAAAGTAGGTCACAGTGACCTTCTTTTTGGACATCATTCTCCGAAAACCCAAGATGCATTAACTGATGAAGTTTGATGATTCTAAGCAAATAAGTACAGTAGATACTTAAGTGAAGCCATAAAATGTCAAAAGTAGGTCACACTGACCTACATTTTGGTCGTTACTCTCCGAAAACCCAAGATGCATCAACTCACAAAGTTTGATGATTCTAAGCCAAAAAATACCTAAGATACTAAAATATAACCATAAAATGTTGAAACTAGGTCACTGTGACCTATATTTTGGTCGAATTTTTTCAAAGTCACAAGATGCATCTGCTGACCAAGTTTGATGATCCTAGGTCTGAAGGTAATCAAATAATGCCTTTTAAACTATTCAAAAATAAGTGCCTGCAAAATTAAAAAAGTAGGTCACAGTGACCTACTTTTTCATAAATATGTTTTAAGGTCCCAAGATGCATCAATTTACAAGATTTGATGATTCTAAACCTCTTAGTGTCTGAAATAATTGGATTAAATGTTTTAAAAAGAATTGGTCATAAAGTTCAAAAAGTAGGTCACGGTGACCTACTTTTTGGTTGACATAGTTCAAGGACCCAAGATGCATCAACTGACAAAGTTCTATGATCATAGGCCTTAAAGTGCCCGAAATATGCCTTCAAATCAATTTGAAAACAAATCCCCGCAAAATTTAAAAAGTAGGTCACCGTGACCTACTTTTGAGTTAATATGATGTGAAGTCCTGAGATGCATCAACTTACAAGATTTGATGATCCTAGTCCTAATAGTAAGCAAAATATAAACGTTTTTATTATTTGTAAATTTAGGTTAACTTTGAAGTGACCTTGAGACCACGCCCTTTGCCCCAGGGTCATGCCTTGAACAATTTTTAATCTTCAACATATCCTGATCCTTGTATGTGAGTTTGGTGAAAATCTGCCTGGTGGTTCTAGAGAAGAAGATTTTTTAGCAAACAGTACTTTTGGTTTTGTTTTCCTGATTATCTCCCCTTGTTTAAGGATCCCAACCCTTATTTTAGTATAAAGGGTAGCCCTTGGGCCAAGGATACCCTGTGACAAATTTGACACTGATTGGCCAAGGGGTTCTTGAGTTATAGCCCATATTCTAAAAAGTTAACGCACACCGCACAAATGGCCATAGCATTAGCTCTTTGAGCCTTTGGCTCAGAAGAGCTAAAAATTGTTTACAAACAGACGGACAGACAGACAGACGGACGGACGCCGGACGCATTACAATCGCATAAGCTCTTCTGGTCTCTGACCAGTAGAGCTAAAAACTAAAACTTTTGACCTCGGACGAAATTTATTCACAGAAATTGTAAGAAAAGGATAAAAAAAAACGACAAGAGAGGGAAAAAGAAGAGAGAAAACTTGAAAGACAAAGAAAGGCACAAGAACAGGTCGCAGCAAAAAGGAGAAGCTGAGAATCGATGAGCTAAACTCCCTCCGTCGCCGTAATGTTTGTCTTTTGGGGCTTTAGATCTTAGTGTGTTGTTAAAACTTTCATTACTGTTACTATTATCAAGCTTGCACAGTTCGTTGAATACTGCTAGAAGTGAATGCTTTAAATTTACATCAGTGAGATCAACTACCATGGTTAAGTTTTTGTGCTTCCTGGTAAGATCCTTAGAAATGGAACACTAAGTGTTGCAATAACTATGATCTCCACATTGGCTGTAGTCCTTCCTTAATATATCCCTCTTTGTCCGCCATAACATGTAACTAAAATCTTTCACTAGAGCATTTATCGTTTTAACTTATTGTAAGGGTCATGCAAGGATTTGCATCCATACACTTTTACTTGCACATCATTAATATTTCGAAATGCTTGGTTAATTTCCAAAATTTTATTCATATTTTTTGCTGGACATTTTCATTACATGACTTGCTGTTGTGAGCATGATTAATGAGATTAACCACAGTCCCATTATGTACATATGTAACATATACCCACATTGATTTTCATTCTATTGCTATTTCCTATTTGCAATGTAGTCATCTTTTACTAGATGTCCTTTTCCTTTAACCATTGCCATGTCTTCATGTATCAGCATTTTGTTTGCTGTTACTTTCATGTTACTGTGTACTAGTTTGGCCATATACATACTACCTTTACTAAATGACTGTTTATTTGAAGTGATGATTGTATTCTTTTTTCTTTTTCCTTTCACTGATAGTACTTTATTTGATACAAATATTTTTCCAATCAGAAGGGAATTATCATAGTGTCACATTGACCCTCCAAACAGCTTTCTATTTTTTATGCATTTATTTGAAATATTCCAATGTAAATCTACTTTTGTCTCTTTCTCTTACTTTTGGCAGCAAATATCATGAACACAATTGATGCCACACTTAATTCTTACCATAGTTAATATAAGTTCCTGTCCCTTATAACTGTAAAAGAAGAATTTGTTTTCGCTCAACAGCTTCCTTTGTTATCCTGTCCCCAGAAGAAAGAAATCTCCTTTAGAATGTGCTGTGATGCTGAAGACGCCAAACCGTTTAGTTAATAAATATAAAAACCAGAAAACTGACCAGTCATCAAGGGTCCCCGCTGAGGGGTAAAAATATAAGCTCATTGAATGCAGCAATCAGATTGTTTATGATAGTTTCCCCAAGACCACAAAATAGTATTGCTATATAGACAAAAAGATTTATATAAACATGTACCACTGTCCACATAAAAATAACGATTATGTACAATAAAAAGGTATAATATAGGCATTACAGAACTATTTTGAGATTGTGTACAAAATTAAAATACTTCATAAACACACTTTTTCACATTTTATGTGAAGATTACTTCCTATTGATGTAGGTAGAGGATTAAATACTTGATATACTTGCAATATATTTGTACGAAGTCATCATTAAAAATGACATGCATTTTACCTCATCCATATCTTGTCTCACCAATGCATGATGATAATCACAGCAGACAGTGACATTTCGAACATCCTTTGTCCATTTTTTTGCCCAGAAGAGACAATCCCACTACTCTCCGGGCTTAAAAATTAAAGAAGAGCATATATTAAAGGCAGGGATGTACCTTAATTGATGTTTATTTTTTTCAGTCTGCATTGTTTGAGCCAAAAGACCGAACGCTGCAATATATAATATTAATAGCTCCGAAGGTACAAATAGTCTTTGAACTGGACCTGTTCAATGAATAAATATATACTAGTATAAAGGTCCATGCAATGTTATATCACTCATCTGCTTTTTGCCTTGAATGGAAAAGTCTGCCTTTCCGCCATGAAATATTAGGTCGTCATCAATACCTCCTCAGCTGCTTGGAGTCAAACCAGATCAGAGAGCTGCATATTGTTAAAGAGGACGTCCGCATTCCTCTAATAAGCATGATAAGTGTAGGGAGCATTGACTTCAATATGCCACGCATTTTCTTTTGCTGCTGACGAAAATATACCGCTTCCAGCAGGTACTGGTAAAATATCGTTCAGTTGTTGCAGTTTTGATGTGAGTTCTTCTACTGCAGAACTTAAGAACACTATCCAGTTTAGCTTCGACTTTCAGTAAGGCGTAGCATAATTAGCTTCTGAAATTTACACAGCATTGCTTTACTGTTAAAATATACATGGAATAGAAAATTAAAAAAATTCTGTCCTGTTGCGACATTACTACTTCCAAAATTAGACTCCTCTTACAAAAATACGGTTCTGTTTAAACAGAGAAATTTTAAACAATGTTATAGTCGTAGAGTACATGTATCTAAACAAAGTGTTCTTGTATGACCCCATAAAGAAATTAAAAAAAAAACTGAGCATGTTCGAACACCCCCATCATTATGAAGGAAATTCTCTTAAAAAATGGCACACCAACCGAGATTTACAATAAACTATCAACAACTATCAGTTAAATGTGACGAACTTAGTGGGCCAACAAGTAAATGACAGGCATAGGACACAAAAAATACACAAAGACAGACGAACTACTGACATGTAGTTCATAGGCATGTCATGATCTTTATCAACATAAAAAGCGGAAGCCGAATGATGACAGCGTTGACGTGGCGCAAGATTTTAGATATAAAATTTTGAAGTGATGGACTAATCAATTCCGACAATAGTATCTGCTTCCACGCGAGATCCGAAGAGACAGAAGACGCAACTAGAAAATTGTCAAACAAATTTCATAGGAACTTTCCAAACAAACTGAAATCAAATTTGAAAGATAATCAACTAACCACATGGACGACTCTGAGGCTATATCAGCTATCGGTAAAGGAAGTGCAAGTCCGGGTAAAGTCGTCATACTAGAAATGATTTCTCAAGGGTTGCAGACTATTAAGAGATGGAAATTTGGCAGCAAGTATGCATACAGCTGTTTCAAGCACAAAAGGTACATTTATAGTTATACCCAAAGCTTGAATAGCGGGAGGGTATATAGTAATCGTTAATTCCGTCCGTCCGTCTGTTACGCTTTGGGGTACCCATTTCTTATCCGCAACTCCTCTCATACCACTGAATGAAATTTGATGAAACTTTCTCAGAATCGTTACATATTGCCATTGTGCACCTCCTATTTTACTTTTTGATCCGACACATATTTTGGGTTTCCCGGCCACAGGAAAACATGGACTTTTTCACCAGTTATAACCATATGGGAGGCGGGGGTATCATTTAGTGAGCTCATCGCTCACAGTACCTCAAGTTCTTATTAATTTACATACACATTATTATCATGACTGTGTCATTGATACAAGTATGTATAGTGTTACGTGAATCCCGATAAAACTTTTAAAATGTTTCATTTATTTCTCTTTCAGACGAACATGCGAAAGATTCATACCCAATAGGTTCGTGACAGTTTGTTACGTCTTCCTATGACAGTTGTAGGTAACACGGACTCTGTGTGGTCGTACTAATATTTCCCTCTCAACAGTACCTGTATGGTGTTATTTTGACGTTCACGGCACAGTGTGCTGTTAAGTTTGTTCTATTCTGTGTCTCGTAATTTCATGATGTACACTTAAATTCCTGTTTTTTGGTAATACATTTTGACAGTCGATTTCGCTCCATGTCTGTATATAATCAACGTTATTTAACGCTTAAAAAAAAGAAACGCCTCTGCGTCCTCAGAACAAACGCACAAAAGATAAAGACAAAATATTGCAGGTGCGCGTCTAAAATACCTTCTTATAAAGAGGCTGGTTCAACAAGAACATGGAAACAAATTAAGGATAAAATTTTTGATTGACTGGGCATTCTTTTCTTTCTTTTTTTTTTGGCATTTCGTTTTAAAGTTATAACACTAACTTAAGCAGGAACGCAAAATACTTCGGGATCGCCATTCCAATATAAACATTGTAGTTGTCTCCTCTTTGATGGATGGCTCACAGAAATATTGCATATTGGGGATTTGCGTTACAAGCAATTGTATTCAAAATAGGAAGGTCATGTAAATCTTTATATAGTTCCATGTCTTTTTAATTAAATTTTGTAGGACAGCCAAGAGAGTGTAGGATCGATGCATGTTATGTTCGTTGACCCCCCCCCCCCTCCTTCAATGCCGATAGACGGAAATTTGTCCAGGTATGGTACGAGGAATTATACTTATATTATTGTAAATTTGATAGTGAAAGAACTGAAGGAATTAAAAGAGCAGCGATCTTCACCTAGACCAAGTCTTGCCCGTGTCGAGACCTCAGTGGTGGAGGTATTGTATATCTTTCATGTAAATTGTTGTATGCAATTGAGTTTGTGTAGATAAATTATTTTGTATCATTTGATGATATAATTAAATGAATATGTTTGATATAACAATAAATGTACTTTCTAAAAACAGAGTCCCTGGAATATTTAAAGTCAAGGTTCTCGACTGACATGTTTTTAGACAGCCGAGATATAGACTTGAAGGTAAATTATGCTAAAGAAAAAATGATAAAGTCAATTCAAGTCTTCTTCTTTGTTTAGTGTGTATACATCAAATTTGAAACACTATATTTCTATCTGCAAAAACACATACTAGTAACCCACAAGAAAAAACACACATTATAAACACTTGTTTTTAGAATTTCACATCAACACTTTCCATGCAACCACTTTCCATGTGTTGCAAGAAATAATCAACAACTGCTTAAAAAATGCTTTGTATTTTTAGAGCTTAATGACAAGAATGAAAAGACAGTTTGATTTGAAAGAAAACCTGGGAGTCTTAACAGGATAGGGCTAAAATATGCATGTCGTAAAGTGACAGACTTAAGAGCCCAGGTGAAGGCCAAGTTAAAACAATACTTTTGTGTGTAAGTAGTCATCTCTAAAGTTCATACCGATGCAATGAATTGCAGTAAATTTTAATTTCTGCACTGATATTTATGTAATTCTAATAATAAACAGATACTAGATGTAATACAGATAATCAAGAGTGACAGAAAGGATTGCATAAAGGGGAAGATATAATCAAGGGAAAAAAGCGAATTGAACACTATCAGTATGACTGTATGTGATTTAAATAAAGGTGCTTGTTTAAGCATACATTTTTTCTCAGAGAAGTTACGTTTCCATATAGAATGGGTTCAGATTCCATTTTTGGACAAATGAAGTAGATTTCACATTTACATTTCTATCATTTAAGCGTTAACGAAGAATGGAGACTTGACCATTCATGTTCAAAATTGATTTTTATGGCTCTAGTAAACTCATTTTCCACTACATATAGCATTGCTGTCAACTTTGAAAACAGATTATTAAATGATAAGTCGTTCATTAAAATAAAACAATAAAATGTTTTGAAGATTTTACAGTTTTGGTCTGATTTCAATATAAACAAGGAGGAGGGGGGGGGAATGAAAGACTAAGAAAATTGTTAAGTATATTTCATTACGTAGGAAAAACAAGAAGACATGATCACTTACTTTGTCAAGTATTCAGGGGGCGGGGGAGGCAGATTGGATGGTCAACTCTGCTGTGCCCTGCTCACTCGTAAGCCCTTAAAACAAGGAGAGGGGAAAAAATTATAAGATCAAACAGAAATTTTTAAGCATATTTCATTAAAAACAAAAAAAAAAGATCACTAATTTTGTCCGGTACTCAGAGGACAGGGGAGGGCAGATGGGGTGGTCAACTCTGTTGTGCCCTGCTCACTCGAAATTTTATGATGTTGGTTTCAAGTGGAAGGACCAACTAGATGTCTTTATCTATCTGGCAAAAGGCCTTGGTGCAACAAAGAGTCTCCTTCCCCGGAAACGGCAGAGGGGACAGGGCGCCTGAATCACCAGGATTCTTCTTAAACACTCCATGAAACATGGACGTCTTCTACAGGTAAACGAGTTGGCTACGTTCTCACTCCAACAAATTGGGGCATCTATCTAGTACCTCCTTAGTGCCCGAACCACCGCAGCAATTAACTGCTTTTTGGGACTCTGGAGTGGAAGGGGGAGTCACCGGGGAAAACTCCCTCGCGGAGGTGGGGGGATGGGTTCCGCCATGGAGATCCGCTCCTGCTCCTATTCCGACTGCTTCTGTCCCTCCGACGTCCTTTGTCTGTTGTAGCCCTCTCAGTTTTCTCGGTCTGGAGATGACTTGATAAAGTAAATCCAGCCACAGGGAATCTGGTCAGTTCCTTCCGGTCGCATCGTCTATTATTACGTAGTATTGGACAACATGTACGCCGGAGAATAACTCCATCATAGGGAAAATTCTGATAGAACACATCATGCCAGTATTGAAAATAAAAGCCGAATGACAGCTCAGCGTCAAGGGCGACATTTTATTAATCAATTAATTCCTAATAGTCCATTTCTGATCTAGTGTAACTTCATCAGGTTTATCTCTTCTTGATTCCCTGTTTGATCGTTTTCTTCTCATACTCTTGTCTTTTCGATTTGAAAGGAGAAGCTTAAGTGTCCAGTTCTTTAAATGCCTTAAGGCACTCGTCGGACCGCCAACTTAGGTTGGCAATTTCATAGATGGTGTCATCATCTGAGGTGTTTTTATATTCCGATGACATGAAATCAATAGTAAGGACTTCCTCTACCTTCTTTTCTTCATCATGTTGATTTCTGTTTAAAGACAGAACGCCTAGCCTTTAATTTCTACAACATATATACAAGTATATAGTATATAATATATATGGGAAATATCAACAAGAGATTTTATGTTTATAAAATTTTGCAGGATATGTGCACTTAGATCTGAATTTGTAATATATTGTTAACTAGTATACTAAAATGTGAGTCAATTAATTAAAATTAAACTAAACTAGTTCTAATTGTAACAAGGACCGCTACAGATGTTCCCCAAACGCTCCCCAACTCCTTTTTTGTGCCAATTTCCTTTAAAACATTTTTAAATATGCTCAGTATCGCAGAATTTTATAAAAGATTTTTTTTAAAGCTACAATGATATCAATTTTTTGTCATTTAACGTATTGCATGGAAACGCACATGCATGCACGTGCAAAATGATCTTGGCATGTTGTCTAAACTATTAACATGTCTTTATATTCCAAGAATCAATAAAAAGTCATATAAATATAAATGTTCCCGTTTTTCAAATTTATTGTTCATTTTACGCTTTGCGCTTGCGCAACATGCAAGCACATCCTTGCATACAATTTTGATAGTAGTATCATGTTTTGTTGAGAAACAAGAAAGTTATAGGCATTTAAAGTTTCAGCCAATCAGATTGCAGCACATGTGGATTTACGTGCTTTCATGATAAATCTTGTATATCGTGCTGTAGATCTTCATAATATATGACTATGTCCAAAATTTAAAAGGATTCTGACGTAAGACAAGAAAGATATTGAGACTTTCGTTTCAGAGCAGAGCGCACGTGCATGTGCGTAAGATCTTGCCATTTTGACCATGTCATCTTGTTGATACTACTAATTTATCCCTGCATTGTGAGTTTCATAAAATTCCTTGCCAAGTCAAATTATTGCCAAGTCTGCCGATAAATGTTGGACACACATTAATCTCAGACATTGAATTTGTTTCTGATGTGTTTTGGTAGATGGTCATGATAGATGACATAGTAGTAGTGTTTGACAATGTAGGAACCTTCGTGGTGACATCTGATAACACCGCCATTGTGGTATTTGGATTGGACATCTTCAAGTGGGATTATGGGAAATAATTAAACAGTTTCAAAGGATACTGTAGTAAAACAATAAAGATATTGAGACTTTAGTTTCAGAGCAAAGCGCACGTGCATGCGCGTAAGATCTTGACCATGTCATCTTGTTGATACTACTAATATATCCATGCATTTCACTTTATAAAATAGAATTAACTCTCTGTTGTGTAGAACTTCTATCGGTCGTAATACAAGGTCACATTCTCTCTCTGAAATATCAGACATTTCTTTGTGCCATTTACATATGTTTTTCCCTTGCCATCTGACACTTCTCTGATCCCAGCAGTTAAAAAATTATTTCCAGTATTAAATTATTGCCTGACGTCACGGCGTAAGGCACTACTAAGGATGAATATTTCCTAGGCGCGAAGCTAAAAGGTCACAGTTAACCAGCAAAATTTTGTACATGCTGATTATCATCGGCTTTTGTTACTTGTATTTCAGCAACAACAGTAAGCAGAAAAATGACCATATTGTACCCATGTGCGGAAAAGTTGAATAAATTACTATGGTTACCATGGTCTCAAGTACCTAGGAATGATTGAATGAAAATAGACCAGAAATTGGATACAGTCTTTTTAAAAGGTTGTTAGAACATAATTCTTACATTGGCTTAATTGCTCCAGTTGAATGTTGTTAACAAGTTTGAGCTAAAAGTAAGTGTCGTGACCTTGACATATACGAAAACAACAAAATGATTGATGCAACCTTATTTTATGGAATAGGTGCATCGCAAACTGCAGTATCCAAAATATTCATCATTTGCATCTGGAGGCAAGGCACAAAACTATTAAAACTATAAAGGTAATGTTGGATATTGTCGGTTGATTTATAAGATATTTCTTAAGAAGAAGGTACAGTTTGAGTTTTATTGTGCCCTAAAGATTTAATGTTCTAAAGTTTCAGAATATGAAATTGGTTTGAACAGTAGTGGAGAAAATGAATATGTAAATCATAAAATAATATGACATGAAGGAGGACCTTTCTGGAAGTATGACGTCATTAATTTGGTGCATTTCTAGTTTTAATGTAGGAAAGAATCAAAATGACTCAATCCTGTGCTAATTTTCCTTCAGAAAATAGTGTCTGCCACCGTCGCCCACTTTGATTTTTTTATATATTATGTAAACTGCTATGAAAAATCACATATCTCAAAATCTTTCCGGACGACTGTGTCGTGAACTGGAGAGATTAGTTAGGACCCCCCCCCCCCCCCCACCCGCATCTATTGGTTTTGTACAGAAAAGGAACACAGGTTTTTTTACTGTACGGAAGGGAATGAATTTTAGTTTTTGAGCATAGGGAGTGACACAATGTCAAATTCCTCCCTTTGGGCTGTACTTGAAGTCACAAACAATTAAGATTGCGGTTTGGTCCTCCTTTTAACCATTTAAGAACATTGAAACTTTTGGTCAAGTATCATCATGTTGGGCAAAAAAAAAAAAGAAACGTAATCCGTCGAAATTTCCTGGCCGCAAATCGCTTTTTTGCAAATTTAACCACTTATGTTGCATGGAATACAGGTCTAGTGGGAAGGATATCAAGGGGTCTGATGGGACTGAGGTGGCACCAGAATAAACGATTACCACATTACTGGCCCATAAACCTTGAGCGGGGAATTTAGTTGAGCATTGATTAGACTGTCCCATTTTCCTTCTTTTTGCTGGCGAACCTTTATTTTCTCGGCTTTGGGAAGCAGGTGCAGTTTGTTGCAGTGACGCCATGCCCCCCGTCGGAAAAATCTGACAAGTAATTACACATTTCGGGTAAAATAAATTAAATATAATTCTGTATCATATTTAAGGTATGTTTGGAATTTCCATATATATTTCATTTGAAAGAAGTTCTTAAATTCTTTTGGTCATTTTCACATAGGTTTTTAGAATCTTCTTAAGCTGTCGAAGGGTTGAGGTAATATTTAAGTTCGTCGGATTCTTCGTATTAACAAGAGGTATCTTTAAAACTGAGGTTTTGCTTCTGATAGGATTTAGAGGAGGGAATTATCTGTCAAATTTTACTGCCTTTTTGATTCCGTGTTCAATAATTTCCATAGGATAACTTTGTTTATAAAGAAAGGCTTGCAATTGACTTTGACATATATTTTTTTGTCATGCACAAACTATAGTACATATTCTTCTTGATATGTTGTAAGGACTTAAGCGTTTTGCATGGCTTGGGTTATGTAGCAATGGTCAAGAAATCTACAATACTCCGACATTCGAGAAAGAAGAGAAGGATAGAACTATATATATTGCACTGGTGGCACGTACTGCCGTCCAAAGAAAAATGAAACGGTCAAAGATTCAGATGCAACAATCACATGCAGGAGGCAGGTAAGACAATTGATACTTATGTCACCGAGCTGAAAATATTAGCATCTACTTGCAATTTTGGTCAAGATGGAGGTTCTTCCATATGGGACAGAATAAGTATAGTAGACACGCATCTTGGGGTAGTGAAATTACCATTGTAGCAGATCACATTCAGAAGAAGCTATTGTTAACCATGACAGAAAGCTAGGTGCACTGGTGGACTAATGTTGAGAACATCTGGATCGCAGCATATAGTCGTCTGTTCAGGTCAACACGATAATTAAATAAATGAAAATATATTTTCAGCCAAAGGCGAGAAAACCTCGCCAGTTAAATTATTGCATCTATTGTTTAATGTCCCTCACGAGAGTTTTTCACTTAGAGACGTCACCACATACCTGCAACATTACTCCTATACTCGGCACTAAAGACCAGTGAGCAGGAGAGATCATTTCGTATCATCTACTGCGGTCAACACGGGACCTGGGTTTACATGGTCTCATCCGAAGGACCTGTCTTGACGTCCCACAGTGGGATTCGAACAGATATGTAAGGATCAACTATATGTGACAAGCCATGAGAATTTTGGCCCAAATGAGGTACCTGGGAGAAAATGATATTTTTATATTATCTAGTAGAAATGACCCCCAGTAACAAGTATCTGCTTTTTTTTTCTTTGATATCCCTATCCATTGTCAAGAAAATCGGACTTTACCAACTGGTAGTTATGCGCCCGGATCGATAGATAAGGGGCGCATACTGTTTTTGTCTTGTCTGTCTGTAAACTTTAATCTTCACCATAACTTTTGAACCATGAGAGACAGAAACTTCATATTTGGTATGCATATTCCAGTAACTAAGCTCTTTCAAATGACTACAAGGTCAGTGACCTTTTGATTGAACTTGTGACCTTGACCTATATGCTAAAAATAGCCTTTTTAAACCTTGCAATAAATTTTTAACCATAAAAGATAGAGACTTAATATTTAACATGCATACCCCACTAAATTAAGTTCTTTCAAATGTCAACAAGGTTAAAGACCTTGTTACCTTGACTGTGACCTATATGCTAAAAATAGCTTTTTCAAACTTAGGCGCCACCGGGTGCATAGTGTTTCACAAACACATCTTGTTTTGTCAAATTGGTGATTTCTGCGAATTTGAAGTTATATAAAAGTAATAAAGTAACACAATTTAAAATAGATGTTATTTCATTATACCCCCCGCTTGAAAAGCGGGAGGGTATATAGTAATCGTTAATTCCGTCCGTTCGTCCGTCTGTCCGTCTGTACGTCCGTCCGTCCGTCCGTCTGTTACGCTTTGGGGTACCCATCTCTTATCCGCAACTCCTCTTAAACCACTGAGTGAAATTTAATGAAACTTTCACAGAATCTTTATTACATAATGCCATTGTGCACCTCCTATTTTATTTTTTGATCCGACAAATATTTTGGGTTTCCCGGCCACCCCAAAACATGGACTTTTGCCATTATAATCATATGGGAGGCGGGGGGGTATCATTTAGTGAGCTCATTGCTCACAGTACCTCTAGTTTCATAACACATATTTTTTTTTATCAAATCAGTACAACAGAATATAAGAGTTTTAAGAACTTGATAAAATCAAACTCTTATTATCCATGGCAGCACGAAAATTACACTGATTTGTTACGATGTCAATTTGCATATTTTCTCTTTCCTAATTTCACTTTCTGTTTAACTTTTATGGCTGATGGTTTTGGTACACATGGGCGGGGACATGCCTCATGACTGGCACAGTATAGTGCTACCTCGTCGTATAAATACCATTGTCGCTGTGCGTCAAGGCCACATGGTTTGATGACAGTTGGAAGAGAAGCATCCATATTTGGAAACTTGAAATCTTTGTGTTTCATCTGTAGCATACTTTCGTAGATGCACTACTCCAGGATGTTCGTGTGTCATTCTGAAAAAGATATTAGATCATACATTATTTTTTTTAAATATATTTGTCTACACAGTTTAATGCATTAATTAACAAAATGTATTGAATGAGCACAGCCATACTTCAACTTGCATAAATGATGGCATTCAATTTTTTTTTAATTTCTCTTCCGTTCTCTGTTTTTAACAACATAATACAAAAAATTTCAATATTCAATGTTAACAGCATTCTTCATAACCTTACACTAAGCATCTGCATTTGTCAACATGGGTTTAAAATCTGTATTAAGCGTTTGCTCTTTTTTTGTATACATGTTCATCTAATTTTTTTAATTTGACAACATAGAGGTTTTTAATTGAGGGATAAATTATAGAAGCATAAGAAAATAAAAAAATGTATGACAATCAAACACCAAAAAATAACCTAATAAGATGTACATGTATTTAAATAAATACTTAATAAATTTTTTATAACTTTTTGGTCTAAAAATCTCTGGTTTTACTAAGTTATGAAATTCTGACCCAAATAAATAAAATGAGAAAAATTAATATAATTTGAACACATCTACACTGTATGCCCCTTTGTGCATTTATTGTTCTGTGATAACCCAACTTTTAATGAATTAATTGCTCCAAAAACAGGCAATATAATGCATACCGAAAATGATGATACTGCTTGAGTTGAGGTATTGGCTTGAAGTACTGCATGAGAAACGTGCTCCAGTCATAGAAAATAACTGGATACTGGGGATCTTCTAGAAGCTGGGGAATATTATGGTTATTCCTAGATGAATGAGCAACAGATTTGGCCACTTCCTCGAGATTCTCTGCAGTTGTTCCTCGCCATTTCACCTTCCAGAGCCCAAAGTGCCAGTCGGGATGAAACTTTGTGTGGCCTGCCTCCATCAGAGAAAACTCAATGGTCATATGTCTGCTAGTCATAACTCGCCACATCCCATATCTACAAGACATTCTTTTAAAATAATGTTTGGCAGAGACAAAATCTCTAAACAAAATGCTAAATGCTTATCTAATAGAACTTGATTATGAAACTAAACTTTAAAAAGACGGCAAATGAATTTACAATAATTTTGCCAGTGTATGTCATTACATGTACTGCATGTATTTGACATGAAGACACCTATTGTATTTGCAAAAATACCACCCTCACAAATGGTAGTTATATAGACAGTTGGATTGGAAATACATACCCAATAACAGTGTTGTTTTTATTTTGACCAGTGCAGTTGTCCATATGGAGTTGTAAATTCTTTTCTCCATAACCTTTATGTTGAAAACGGTGGTGAATCATACTTGCAACAGAGTTTGCCCTCTTTCCAGAATGCTGTGACTCGTCAATCAAGTAAGATATCTGTGATCCTGGTTAAAAATTCACAAAAAAAGTTAATCATTCTTCTAAAGGGTGCATTTCTAAAAATGTAATTCTAAATTTACATGTTGCATGTATTTGCCAATTAAATGCACTGCTTAATCTCTTTTATAAATTTACATATTATGCTTTAATTGTTTGACCAGTACACTTGTACATAAATCTATATACTGTAAACCAACTTTTATTTGCGTAACAAAGTTGCCTTGTTCGCGAATATTTCTCGCCGTGAACCAATTCTTAAAGTGTATATGTCTATTAACTACAGATCCAAAAATGCTTGACCGCGAAAATTAATTGTGGCGAACTAGTTTATCCCTAGTAAATCGCGAAATACAGTCGTCGCGAATAAAATTTGGTTTACAGTATTTTGTTTCCTATCAATGAACTAAAAGAGTATTTAAATACTAAAAAATCAATGAGACAATTGCAATCTTGTTTTCGACATTCTAAAAATTACCTGAACCCTCTGAACAGATTCCAAAACACTGGCATTTCGGTGGGGTTTTGAATAATAAAGGACCAACCTGTTGCGCATAATGTGGATAATGTATTTGCTGGGCACAATCAAAACTGTAATGTTGAGTTCCCTCCAAAGAGCAGATGGGCTGACCTAGGGAAAATATCAATTGCCAATTGGTTAAGAAAAATCACAAATTTAACAGAGCTAGACGCAAAAAAATGATCAACTAATTTCAAACAATATTACTTTAATCATATAATAAATTGTTACCTCTGGTTTTTCTCTTATTTGGAAGAGCAGAAAAGCTAGTTTTAGAGACTTCACATTGCCTTCTGTAATAATCCCTCTGCATCTTTGATTTTTCAACATGAGCTGTGTATTTCATAAGATGTTGCTCCTTTTCTTCTTCTGTCATATTGCCACCGTGAATCAGGGTATTTGCATAGGATTGGCATTTATAACACAGGTCTGTTGAAGGTTTACTAATTAGTACATGTGGACATGTATTGAGCCAAACTCTTTTAAACTCTGACAAACATATCTTTCTCAAATGTAGACTATCCGCAGCTAACAAATAGTCCTGATGTATATCAGCTTTTGTCTTATCAGAGGGTAACACTATAGCTCTACAATCTCTATAGTTTGGCAGTCTTCCTGGTAATGGTAAACCAAACTTGTTTCCATAAGATGTTAGAAAATCTTTTACAGATTGAACATCATTTACAGTGAGGGCATGCTTTGGATGTTTTCCAATGTTTCCATGGACTCGAGGAACAAGTCCATCCTTATCAAGGGAACGAGCCAGTGCGTCAACAGTCTTTCTATATACCCCATGGCAAAACGCAAATGTTTCTCTACACACTTGATGTCCATTAAAAAATATTCTTGTCTAATTCTCCCCCTTTCTTATGATCTATGTTTCTTTGCACTAGTCACTTTGTCATTTCGGCGATGGTGAAATAGTTGCACTTTAATCATCATATCTAGTTCATCCTTTTTCATTTCCAGGCACGTGTTTCTGTATTCAAGCAAAGATTCTAAATCGACGACCTCACTACATGGTTTTCCGTAGAGTCGAGAACAACCGCATGTTTTAGAATTAAACTTTTGAAATTGGTCAATTTCATTCTTATCTACCTCACTCTGCTCTATGGGTACTAAATTTTCCCGATCTTCTGTTTCTTCATCGCTTTCATTTTCGTCAGACCTCTCTGCGTTATCCGATTGATATTCTGGGTCGACATCCGACTTGTTTGACAAGTTTCCAAAATAAAGGTCATTCACTCGATTTATTTCGTTTACAAATTCTTCATCTTCGTTTTCTACTATTTCTGGGGGGATTGTACTTGCATTAGAAACTGCACTTGACTGGCTTAGCTGGCTGAAGTTTTCCATTCCGGTGATTCTTATAAGTTTTAAATATCCCTCATTGCTAAAGACGCCATGATTGTTTACACCAACAACTCGGACACTAAAGAAGAGTTAGTCTTACGGGAAATAACTCTAAATATACTCATTTTTTTTCTCAAAAAACTTTCAATAATATAAATCGAAATAAGATCGATTTTCTTATTATTTTTGTTAATAAAAAAAAGTCATAAAACATTACCCAATCTAAATTCATCCAACAATTATTTTAACGAGTGCGCGAAATTCACGCTTTTTTGTAACGTTGATTGTGCATTTTTTTTTCATTATAACGTTTTTCCGCATTTGGGCCAAAAATCTCATGGCGAGTCACATTTGTGAGTCGATGCATATTTGGTTTTCGAAGAGTGACGACCAAAAAGTAGGTCACGGTGACCTACTTTTGACATTTTATGGCTACATGTATATTTAATTATATCTGGTACTTATTGGCTTGGAATTATCAAACTTTGTCAGTTGAGGCATCTTAGTTTTTCATTGAATGTCCAACAGGAAGTAGGTCACAGTGACCTAATTTTGAATATCTCAGGTACTTATTGGCTTAGAATCATCAAAAAAAATTGTCAGTTTAGGCATTATGGGTTTTTCAATAACGTCGACCAAAAAGAAGGTAACTGTGACTTACTTTTGACATTTGATGGCTATATTTAATTAGGGCCCCGCAAGGATTTGCGGGTGCCCTATAGTAATCACTCTGTCTGTCCGTCTGTCTTTCTTCTGTCCACAAATTTCCTGTTTTTTCCTAATAACTTTTTTTATGGTTGCCCAATTAAGATCAAATTTGGTATGGTAGTTCAATAGGCAGAAAGACATATTTTGATGCTAATTTCGTTTCTCTATGACCCTTGGTTTGGAGCTCGGGTGGTGGGGTATATTCCTTAACTTTATATAAGAATGCTTTAGCAAAGAGAGATAACTGCTGAAGATGTTTCCATTGTAAACTGAATGCTGCTATGAGTCCCTTGGGATTAATTAGCTCTCCTCCTGAAGAAAATCCAAAGCATTATCTTTATCTGTCACATTGAGATTAATTACCACCTCTGTCTGCAAATGAAGTTTGTTTTGAAGTTCAGTCAATTTAGAATGCTATGAACACTCTGAAATGTGGATTTAGATATAAATGTTTATACTTTATTTTGGTTAAAATACTTACACAATGAGTTATGATGTCATTGAATTCTAAAAACAAGAAATAGATTAAAGAAGACATATCTTTTATTTTTACTTTTTTCCCTTTATGTAAATTCAAGAATAATAATAATTTTTAAGGTAGTTGGATTAAGCCATTCTAATATTAATACTGAAAAAAGTTCTTATTGTAACTTAAGAAGAAAATGATGAGAGAGGTACAATTAATCCCTCAGGATTAATTATCTAGCCTGCTGAAGAAAATTTAGTAGGCCTATCTTTATCTGTCATTTTAAGATTAATGAAAAACTTTGTCTGCAACTGTTGTTTGTTTTGAAGTTAAGGTCAAGCCTTCATGATACATGTATTAGACTGGCATTTTATATAACACAAACACAAACTTCATTATTGTTCATATATACATTCAATGTTAGGTTGTTCTTTACTGCCAGTGCCTAATGTAAATATACAAGGATATTATTTACAGGTTTTTGGATATCCAGGAATTATGTTGAAAATTTTAAGAATACAGTTGCTGTTACTTATTTCTTCATATATTTTTTAATCATTCCATAAGCTGCATCCTTATAATTCCACCCCATGGCGGGGCCCTTGCTGACTGGTCAGTTTTCTAGTTATTTCTGGTACTAGTTGGCTTAGAATCGTCAAACTTTGTCAGATGATGCATCTTGGGTTTTCAGAGAAGGTTGACTAAAAAATAGGTTATGGTGACATACTTTTGAATATATCAGGTTCTTATTTACTTAGAATCATCAGTCTTTGTTAATTAATGTATCTTGAGTCCTCAGAAAATTTCAATCATAAGGTGGTCACTGTTAACTTCTTATGGTATTTTATAATTATATTATAATATCTTCAGTCTTAACTGGTTAAATATTATCAAACTTTGTAAGTTGATGCATTTTGGGTCTTATGATACTTATAGGGTTGGAGGCTTCTAATAGAAGTGATAAATTGTACAATTTATCAGAAGAGCGATTCAATGCCTTTGGGCCTCTTGTTTGCCACTTCATATTTACCTTCAGCGAAATGATCAGAAGTGTCACTGGAAATGGTTGCAGGACTGGAGACAAACGTGGTTTTAGGACTGGAGACCAACTTAGTCACAGGACTGGGGCCCGACATGGTTTTAGGACTGGAGACCGACGTTTTTGCAGGGCTGGAGACAGACGTGGTGGCAGGACTTGAGACCGACTTAATGGCAGGGCTGGAGACAGATGTGGTTTTAGGACTGGAGACAGACATGGTTTTAGGACTGGTGACCGACGTGGTGGCAGGTCTGGAGACAGACGTCATACAACTGGAAACCGACGTGGTGGCCGGTCTGAATTTGTTGTCTAGAGATAATAAACAAAACGTTCAATCATCATATTTTTATTCATCATATACATTTTCCTCTACATTATCTCAGGTGAAGAACGAAAGTGTGTGCAGCAGTTTATGTAAAGTTGCGCTGACAAAAAAAAATGGACTGGTGGGCTAACTGACTGACGGCTCAAACCATTATACCTTGTTGCGTGGGGTATTAAATGGGGGAGGGGTATATCTAGTTGCAAGAAAAATAAAATGTAAAAATCTTAAGATTGCAATTAGCTCAAACCTTTCCGACAAGCTCAGATGTACCTCTTGTGGAACACTGGTTGTTGAAATTAATACAGAATAGGATCGCTTCCAATTTATTAAAATTCTGGACAGATAAAGTTGGAAAACTTCTCTGGGGTAAATTTAATATAGCATCTTTACATTCAATGAAGTTTAAAGTTTGTATGTGGTATATGGGTGTGTGTAGATATATATCCAAGTTACCAAAAGAATTCTAAAATTGCTTTTTTCCAAATTCCACCTCACCATAAAAGCTGGCAGATCTTTGAAGATTTTTTTTGTCATGTCTGGGGAAAAAATGGTTCCCAATGTTAGGGAGGCCATCAACACCAATAGAGATTCAACTGTAGAGGGTTTCCTTGATAGGCTAACTACCCCAAATCAAAAATTTATGAATGATGTTCTTTTTTGATTTCAGCCTTACCCTTCATGCATTTCGTGCTGGCGTTAGACGGAACAATAGTGATGCAATTCTTGCCAGCAGAAGTATGTTTTCTCCGTTGTTCTTTGGTTCTAACATGCCATTCTACATGGATTCAATGATAAGACTGCAATGTCCTTCTGGGGAACGTGAGTTCATAGCTAATTATGAATCTTATTGTGTCAGTGGCAACGGCACTAAGGGTGAAGGGGGCGATTTTATCTCGGAAAACCCAAACAGGAAGGCAAAGGCTTTCATGCCTCTTGATCTGCCATCTGACTACTTGTCGAAACATTGATGGATGAGGTAAATCATTTTCTGTCACATACAACCAGCTGAAATAAATACTCCAAAATTTGTGGTAATTCAATTTTCAAAAATCTTTAATAATTAAAGATCAGACAAAATATTGCAAGTAAAAATGGGGATGACATAAAAGGACATGAATTACTGTTATACGTACGACCTGACAGATGAGATAGCGTGTTTCAGAAAAGTGATCAGAAAAAGTGGTTTTCTGCAGCAAAGCTGTCTCACAACACTCTCCAACTAACCCAAAGACTGCGCACTCGCACAATTTTCTAGACAATGCAGACACAAAAACATCTTTACTACACTCACATCACTACAAACAAACTTTCATCCAGACTCCCATTTTCATCCCACAGAAACATTGAGACAACACTCAGGCATTTCCAACAAAAGTAAAGAAGACATTATTGAACATGTACAACTTTGCCTAACGAAATGAGGGCCAATGTACTTAAAAAATTGGGTAAAATAAAGTCAAAACAAGCTACAATATATGAATTTCTTAAAGAAGTAAATGAGATCAACGAAGACCAGAATCAAAGTGGGAGTGATTGATGTAAGTAAAAAATACGGGTTTTTTAATACTTGATGACTCCAATTAGATATGTTTTTTTAATTTATTTCTATTTTAAGGTAGATCGCGAGTTTGCTGACGTCACAATAGCATTCGACGTAAGAAGCTTACTACGTTTACAGTATCAACTACAAACAAGCAAAAAGTATTTCCATCAGTACATTAAAGCGTGTTTTGTCTGTAAAAATATTTATATGTAATAAAAGATAAAGGATTAATTAATAACCAATCAATACTAAATTAAATTAAGAATTAACATAATGTTAAAATATGAAAGGTCAAAATTTATTAAAGTAATATAAATCTGTGTTTCATTTAAAAAAGTGTGACAATTTAGGTAAATTATGACAATGTTTACAAGAGCATTTATTGCCAATCAATTAAAAATTGAAAATGCTGATAAAACATGTTTTATTTTCAATGAATTGTTGATTACATCGTGATTCTGAGACGTACTACGAAAATAATGACGTCGTTCTAACTTTATATAACGTCTTAATGAAATTATATACTATATAACGTCTTAAGGATTTCCATCCCTAATGGGACCAAATTCCCTACGCTTAAATGTCCGTCAAGTACATAATACTGTGATATTATATTAAAGTATTTCAAAATTGAAAAGGATTGACCACAAGAATGTTAAAAAAATTTCAATAATTAAGCAGTAGTTAATTAACAAAGATTGCATTGAAGTCTATAGGGAAAAGCGTTTTTACAAAATAAAAATTTAAATACTTTGAATATTAATAAATCCTGCGGTGGAAAGATGCATCAAAACATTAAAAATAGAATGACAATTGAAAAAAAAAATTCACTGGTTACAATTTTTTTAAATGATTTTTTTTTATTAATTAAAAAAAGGGGAGATAACTCTTACCAAGATTCAAGGTCATAAACTAGGACACATCCCACTATACATACTAATGGTAATAAATGGGAAGTATGTCTAAATAAACTGATTATTCAATGCCTACTTATCTGTTATGTATTTAATTTCATTGAATTTGATCCTTTTAGGGATTGAATACCTTAATGAAATTATATACGTTTATTACAAATATGTAAGTCTTTTAAGTTTTTTTTTCGAGAAAATGAGCGAGAACACATTTTTTTTTTTGATAGATCGATTCTAAATTTATCTCAGTTTCATTGTGTTGAGTAATATAAAATTCCTCTGCGCCGTTTTTAGCTCTACTGGTCAGAGACCAGAAGAGCTTATGCGATAGTAATGCGTCCGTCGTCCGTCCGTCTGTCTGTCTGTCCGTCTGTCTGTAAACAATTTTTTAAAATGCTACTCCTCCTACAGTTTTGGTCTGATTTCAATATAACTTGGCACACAAGTAGACTACACTAAGATACATAATTCTGTGCATCGGTTTTTGATTTCGATGAACGGTGTTGCCGTGGTTACTAAAAATAGAAATTTCTGTGAAATTCTTTCAAAATGCTACTCCTCCTACAGTTTTGGTCTGATTTCAATATAACTTGGCACACAAGCAGACTACATTAAGATACATAATTCTGTGTATCGGTTTTTGATTTCAATGAGCGGTGTTGGTGTTGTTACTAAAAATAGAAATTTCTGTGAAATTCTTTCAAAATGCTACTCCTCCTACAGTTTTGTTCTGATTTCAATATAACTTGGCACACAAGTAGACTACACTAAGATACATAATTCTGTGTATCGGTTTTTGATTACGATGAACGGTGTTGCCGTGGTTACTAAAAATAGAAATTTCTGTGAAATTCTTTCAAAATGCTACTCCTCCTACAGTTTTGGTCTGATTTCAATATAACTTGCACACAAGCAGACTACACTAAGATACATAATTCTGTATATTGGTTTTTAATTTCGATGAACGATGTTGCCGTGGTTACTAAAAATAGAAATTTCTGTGAAATTCTTTCAAAATGCTATTCTTCCTACAGTTTTCTTCTGATTTCAATATAACTTGGCACACAAGTAGATAACACTAAGATACATAATTCTGGATATCGATTTTTAATTTCAATGGACTGTGATGCCGTGGTAACTGAAAATAGAAATTTCTGTTAAAAACTCTCAAAATGCTACTCCTCCTGCAGTTAAAGTCTGATTATAATATAATGTGGCATGCAAGTAGACTACACTAAGAACATAAAGAGACTTAAACAAAAATCATTATTCTTTTTTTTTTTGCTGTGGTAGTTTCAATTCCCAACTGCTTAAGAACTTTTCTCTTCCTTTGCTATAGTACAAACCAGTAGAGCTTCAGTCTCGACAGAGACTTCTGGTTATATTATAAGCATGGTTTTAAAATGCGTTTACCGATGAGAATGGCACATTTATATTTCATTGTAATAGCGTCACCAGTTCTCATCAACATTAGTGCCTTTGAAATACAATAACAATATAACCACGCAGACGAATCTCACATAAATTTCAGAAAGTAAAATTTGAAATGAGAGGATTCCGTTGACAAATTTTCAGAGTATGTTTTCAAGCAGACAATAAACTCGCGATCTACCTTAAAATCTACCAACAAGTTAAATGACTAAAAATGATTCAAAAGAAAACTAGAGGTGTTGTGAGCAACTAGCTATATAAATGATACCCCACCGCCTATATGATTATAATGACAAAGTCCCTGTTTTGCTCTCGGAGACCCGAATTAGGGTCGAATCAAATAGTAAATTAGAAGGTACACAATGGCATTATGTAAGAAAGAAACTGAAAATATCAATAAATTTTATTCAGTGGTAGGAGATAAGTTGGGGATATGGGATAAGTGACCAAAAGTATAACAGACGGAAGGACAGACAAATGGACATACCGATTGCTATATACCCTCCCGCTTTTCAAGCGGGGAGTATAACATTTATCTAAAATAAAGATAAGATTTTGCAATATATCTTACAAATGTATACAGCATTTAAATGTTTCTTGCCGATATGTTCTGGGCAGAAGAACTTCCAATTTTTTTAAAGCCCTATCCCGATAAGCTGTTACACCCATGCAACACGCATTGCTCCAAAAATAACACTCTTCCACCTCACATCCTATCATTTTTTAACATTTTTCTGGCTTATTTCAAGGAAAATATGTTGATAGTCAACGGAGATTCCGTAGACTTGACAGATATAGAGTTGTACTTGGCAAGAAATACATACTTCTACGCCGGGTTGATCATTGGTATGTAAACTGTTATTCTATTTTTCCAAACGTAGTAAAGAATCCTCTTCGTTTTATATTTTTAAAATATATATATTTCATTTTTCAGGACTATCCATAATATAGGGAGGTCCAATCCCAACAATCTTTGAAGGCATCCTTGAGGAAAATGAGGAGAGGTACCTACAATTTCAGGCCGGTTTGAGAAGAACGGGAATCTTACAAGTAAGTTTTCTTAGTTCATAGTGTAGAATGGTTTAAATACTTTTTTAATATTCCAGAATGTAAAGTTCACCTTTTCACTCATATATACAATTCCTTTTCAGCTCTATCAACAGACCTGTTCTAAGTTCCTTATGTCAGAAAAATCCAAAACTGACCTAACAGTCTCAAAGTTCCACCGCCGTTTTACAGTTGAATTTTCTGAAGTCGGATCTAACGATCGTCGGAGAGAAGAGGATTCCTATCGAAGTTTTGTACGCTTCACACGGGAAGTGTTTGGTAAGTACGTGTTTATATTTTTAATGCACAATTTCATCGGTATTTTGTTCCAAACCCAAAACATATTTTGTCTTCAAAGTACGTGTATTGTAATTGAAATATGCCGATATATGCACATTTAACTGTATACATGTATATCTTCTTATAAATAATTTTAAAAATGCAGTGTCTGGGTTTTTAAAATATTTAAGGCAACACTGAAGTCAACATTCACTGTGGCTTCTCTCACTTAAAAATGATCCGTGTCTGACCTTTATTTAACAAGGGCCTGAAAACATTTTTATTTTTTGCATCATAACAAAACATTTTGAAACAGAGAACATGGGATCCAGCTCTTCCTTTACTTCATATTCTGACGAACCCTTGTCAATGCTAGTACTCACAATATTCTTAGCATGAATGGGAACAGGAGGTCTTGCATAATCATGATCCATCCTTAACAAAGTTTTAAATATAGAACAACAAAACATACTATTACTTATCCTAAGACATAGTGTTTTTTTTTCCAAGTTTCCGAAAGCCGTTTTAAAATGATTATCGACTGTACAGTTTACCTTACATCCTTTCATGTTTTCTTTCATAGCCTCAGATGAAGGAATTGAAGCATTGGAAAACTTAATTTTTGGTTGAAATCTTCCGCTTTTATCAGGTCGGAGAGAATACTCGAAATCGGGTATTATCCCTGAAATCGCGTATTATACTCGATATTAGGGTATCGTTGAATCCGTGAAATCGGGTATTCCGTGCAACTTTCTATAAAAACTAAAGAATAAAGCAACGGCGCATTATGCCAGTAACTGTTACTTGTACATCAGTATCTTGTGGATTTATTTTTATTAAACCTAACTCATAAGGTTGTCAAATAAGTTTAAAATCACACGACAAACACTGCTGGGGTAACAAAGAGGACACAATGGCGTTATTATTTTTCAATATAATTTCTAAAAACAAATAACAACACTTCGTTTGTCTTTATTTTCCATTATAGTATTCCATATACTTAATTTTTTAATTCGTGCACTATTCACAAAAGATGAAATTTTAAAGAAATTAAACGACTAACGCCGTGTTATGTGTTTTTACTGAAAAATGTTTGGCGTCCCTTTCTCGTGAAATATAAATTACTCCTAACAGAGAGTACATTTTAAGCGAGTCATAATTGTATATCTCTGCCATAATAGAATACCAACCTTATTATAAAGAAGAAAATAAAGTAAGATAAAGTAAATAAATACCCACGGAAAAACAGTTTGAAAATAGCTAATTGAAGCTGAGTATCTTTTTATGTCAATTTAGCATGACATTATTATTCTCAGACACCGTAAATTTTTTGGTTGCATTTTAATCGATACAAAATATACTATTTTACCTTTATTTTATGCATTTGTGTGAAAATTGAGTGCGAAAAGTCATATGAACAGGATTTTCTTTTTTTTGGGGGGGGGGGGTATAAATAAAAGTCAAATGTGTACATCTTTTCATGAAGTTCAAATACATTGAATTTCTCAATATAGGTACAGTCATATTGAAATATGAATTACATAGTCAAGTTTTCACATTTCTTATAGTTTTTAGCCGGGCTTATTGCTCAAAGAGCAATTGCCGGCTTATGTGATCCTGTTCAAAGCAGGATGTTGACCCCATAGTCGCCATTTTAAAGTTACGTGCAAAAATATAGTTCTTACTCTCAACCGCTTTTGAGATAATACAAACGCTAAATAAAGCAACAAAAATAAAACGAAGTTTTATCTATATAAAAAAAACATTAGTCGTAATGACTTTCAAAACTTCATAAGTCAAAGAACATAGTTCATTAGCGTAAGGATTTTTGATAATCAGTGTTACCGTAGTTTTCTCTACACATACGAGGTTAAGCAGGAGAGGGAACCAGACTGGCCTGTTTGTTTACATTCAACTGCGGTACCAGATTCATTCTGATTCTGACAAAATCGGATCGTGGTATTAGGATTGAAAAACTCACTGTCAGTGTCTTATCATTTATATTGATAGTTTTAAAATAATTATTTCATCAGAATATAAACGTGATTCATATAAAAAATCCATTCTACTCTGTAAATGACCCCGGCTCTCTGTACTTCTGAGTATTTTGATTACGTTTTTGAACATGTTAATGAACAAACTGAAATAATGGAGTGTTCAATTGCCTTGGAAACTCTTTGGAAAGATATTAAAATTTCATAAAAATCGTATAGCCACTTCCTTTCTTTGTTATACTATTTGATAGGGTAAATTTTACCTCTTTACCTTCTATATTTTTTTTGATTGGTTCTAGACAATATGTCACAGTTTTCTTTTAGTTATTTTATCTATGATACGTACTCATGGCAATAACTTTTCCTAATACTCATCTATAATGAAAAAATGTGTTTAAAAAATAAACATGAATACTATTTACCTGTAGTCTTATATTGTGTTAGAAAATAACAGGTTGCTTTTTGTTTACCTATTGTATATGATTTTTATTTGATGAATAATCTTCCCTACGATTAAAAATATATGACCGAGTTAACCGACCGTGACATTCAAAGAGAGGTCTCTTAGACACATGTAGAACACAGTCGAGGTGGTCAAGAAGCCTTTAGCCCCCCCCCCTCCCTTTGAAGTCGCCAAGAAATGGTAAAATATTGATGACTTAGCAAAATTAAACGATCAACAGTTATGTTCTCTCAAAAGCTGTATTCCTGAAACTATCACTGTCTCTGCTAAAATTTTGAAGACATTTTCTGCAAATATGTGTGAATGATAAATAAAAAAGAAAAGATTTAAAAAAAAAGAGAGAAATGTTCTTTTAGCCGAAATTTTAGACATTTTAATCATAAAATTATTTATACATCCAAAATAAATTTGATATTATGCACAAAATGAATGTGAAAGTAATTAATGACGCATAATTACATACGATAGACAATCCCTTCTTTATACATGGCATCATATCTGGTGTGTGAAATGTGTTTCCGTATAATTTGATTTATTTACAAATTGTTCAGTTTGTCGTGTTGATGTGGAATTATTATAAATTCCCGAATTCTGATACTTTACAATTCTGTTGTGTTGGGAATGAACATTAGGAAGATGCTTATACTTTCAACATAAGGAAAAATATAATGCAAATCGAATGCCTTTTTGTGTACATATCATGAAATGTACTGAGCTCCACGTGTATTTGTTGTCCCGAGCGCATTAATCTTGACGCCCAAATTCTTACTTGGCTAGTGATATCTTTAGAAAACGTGTATCTAGATGAAAGTTAACTCGGCAACATGCGCCATTCCATTCTTAAAGTTTTATTAGGTGATTACACCTCCTATACCCGATTTCGCGGATTCAACGATACCCTAATATCGAGTACTATACGCGATTTCACGGATAATACCCGATTTCGAGTATTCTCTCCGACCTGTTTATGGCATCTTCTCAAAATATAAGACATGTCTGTCATTTTCGTCTGCATTACAACACACTTTTCCTACCTTTTTATCTTCAAGAGGGGGAAGGGAGGTAATTCATCTAAGATCTGTCTGTCATTTTCGTCGGCAACACAACACACTTTTTCTTCCTTTTTATCTTCAAGAGGGGGAAGGGGGGTAATTCATTTTATATTTTAGTATATAATCGGAATTATTTTTCCAAAATAAATACAAAGTGCGGTTCACTCCAAGTTCCGAAGCTACCTGACGACTCTTTAGCGTGCAGTGTTTAGAGCGTCCTTGGCGACGGAATGAGCCGATATTTCCCGTGCAAATATATCATGTGACAAAAAAAAACCGCAGCTCTCTGATTGGTTAACTTGTTTTGAGAAAATATTCGAAGTCAGTTAATTTCCAGCCATAAGACGACCAATCTGACGCCATAGTCGTGCATTCCCTAGCGAAGAGAGCGAAGTTTGATGACGGTGACATCAGTGAAGGTTATGTTGTGGATGTAACAAATCAGTATCAGTCAAAGAAATCGCCTAATGTGATATACGTCAACTTTACGTTCCAGGTAAGCCCAGAACATTACTCGAAAGGATTGATTTCAAATCAGAGAAACAGCAGTCTTTCATGAATGCGAAAACCATGAGAAGTTCACTGTAACTAACATGCGTTACTGAAGAACACAACATTTTTAACTAATTGGCAACATTAAAGGATATTCTGCTCAACAGGCACCGTTTTCCAGACGAACTACGTTTACAAAAGTGAATAACTTATTTGGCTTTTAATATGTTTATGAAAAAATTAACGTACATAATTGGGCCTAATTCTACAGGGAAAAAATGGATCACCGTCGTAATGTTTAGCTTGTAAAACGGGGCTCCAGACATTCTTCGAGGATCGAATGACAAGGGTTTCCTTTTATTTATCAAATTGCACGCTAAATCAGGACATTTAAGAAGAAGGAAGTAAAAATCAAGTTAACCGATAAATAATAGTTATGTTGGAGTTAAACTATAACTTCTTTATAAAAGCTTTTCATTTGTTTACCTCCGTATATCGTTTATTTTTTGTAAGATATAGCAATGTTTCGCTATTGATTGACTAGAATAAACTATATTATTTATGCAAAACGTGTGTCATTGACTTTTCCTTGGCTTTTGATAATTCGCATTAATTTTCGTTTTTTAGGGAGTAGATACAAACAGCTTTCTGAAAACCCATGTACACTAAACCACGGGATGGAAACATTTGATGTTTATGTCGACATCAATGAAAACTGTAATGACTCGAACTTGGCGGTGAATGTTATTTTAAAGATAATTCACAATTCCATTTTAAAGGCAAAAATATATGATATTTAAATTTTAGCGAACTATCTTCAAAACGCAAAAATAAGCTAAAATTAGCACCCCACTAAAATAACCCGCTATACAGCATATGATACGATGCTTTAGACTTTTTTAGAAAGATGTTTTATTAACTGTGCTCTTGATTTGATCCTATTCATTTTGGAAAAATAACTATTTCTAAATGAGTTCAATGAAAAATATGCGTATTTTCAGAAGGGATATCTGCCACAGATGCTGTACATTGAAGTCAATAATTGTGCATGAGAAAATAAAAACAGATTATTGCTTGGGGTTTTGAAATCTTGACTAAACTATCAATATTTTATGAGGTAAGTGCATAACTTGCATAAATAAAAGAAACAAAGGAACAGAATGTTATTCTTTAATTCATTTTAGTGCTACTTTTAAAACAAGTTTCAATTGAATAGTCTAAATTCTTAATATTAATTTGTTTCTCAGGTGCATTTTTCCTTCCATGATGGACACACCCATGAAGATATTGATGCAGCATTTTCACAGTGAAGCGGAGACTGTGCCAAAACTCTTGAAACAATTAAAATGCCTTTTGATATAAAACCATTACTGCAACCACATTTACGTGAAATTAAGCATAATTCCAAACTGCTTCATTTAAAATTTTGTAGAAATGAGACCAAAACAGTCACAATGCAGTGCAGGACCAACAGCAATAGGACATGGAAGACAACCGAAGAAGAAGGAATATTGAATGGCATTCCACTTGGAGAGCCTCGTATTTTACTACCAAGCAATTTCCACAAGATAGACCTACCAAACATCAGAAACAACATTCAGAAACATCAATACAACATGCCATATGAAGGACAATTTAGGTGGTGGATATCCTACTTAGAATATAGTCAAAGATGATGAGTGTTCCCTAAATGACTATGCCCTTGAGGGACAATCTGGTTGTTGCCAAACTAGAAGGCAGACATAGAAAATCTTAAGAAATTTTAGTAGAGATCAACATCCATCTTTTTTAAATGCTTGACAAGGAATTAAAGGAATATAAGATTCTATTTTGTGTTCTTCCAAATCATTCTGTTCAAAAAAGCGGTTTATAAAAAAAGCTTAAACTGTCCCAAGTTATGTTATATCGTATAACATAACTTGAAATAAGCTTCATTCCTTATAATTTAACTTCAGTGTAGACAATGCGACAATTTTTCCAAGCTTAAAATCTATACTTTCTCTGATAAAAATCGCGTTAATATTTTGCAAGAGGCATTTTTTTTATTGTTCGTGGACCTACATGTAGCTCTTTAAGAGAATGCACTTATGTAAAATGTCCAAAAGGGAGTTGAAGATCGACGTATGTTTATCTAAATAAATGGTCTATACAGATGCAGCAAATGTGAATCCGACTAATTTTATTGCTACAACAGGAGTTAGGTTAATTCTACACATTTCACAATTTAAAAAAACCCCAATAAAATGAAGGTGTTTAATGATGGAGAAATCTCTAATGTCTAATCAGTTTAAGTTTAAAGAAGTCCTGCAATAAGCATTAGTGAATCTCTTTGTGACTCTTTTGTTGTACAGAAAGGACAGGAGCCTTTGGAAAAAAATATTTCCGGAACAAAACAGGGAATGCTTGCTCCTCTTTGGCACCTGATTCCACCCTGAAGTTATAGACGGCTCCTGAATGAAGCAAAATATGACAGCATTGTCTTGCTGTTTTAAAATTATCAATTTCTATGTGATGGTCTAAATATTTCACACTCGACAGAAATGATTTGTCCATAATTTCATTGAATTGTTCTGTTTAAGTTTCAGTTACACATTAAAAAACCTTACAGTTCTTGAAAATAATTTTAAAAATCTGCGTTTTTTTTTTTCAATTCATGAGCTAAAATGTTCAATTTACATTCAATTTAGGCTGAAATAATTTAACAAAATAATATTCCTTGGCCCTTTGCAATTGTTCATTATCTTCTGTGACTTTATAAAATGGAAATATCTCAAAGTTTCCATAAGCACATGAATCAAAATGTTCACTGCAAGGCGTATTCCTGTCAGAGGGGTCTCGTATTTGTTGTTTATTGACTTTTACACGGTCAGTTAGTTTGTAACCGGTGTGTCCAATGTAGTTTTCCCCGCATGAAGTACAAGTCGTACAGTATATTTAATTTCTAGTTTTGCATGACGGTCAATGTTTAACCACATTTACATGTAAACTTTTCTCCGGTTTTTAAATATGGGCAGGTTCCACATAGGGGATCCATACATTTGGCTACAGTGCTTTTTTCCTCATCCGACGAGAAGCTGGCTCTTGTTAGGAGTTTCTTTAGGTTTGGGGATTTGCGTTGGCTATAGATGA
>NW_026938331.1:0-11743 GCF_032062105.1 Saccostrea cuccullata
AACAACTTTATTGCAATGCATACAGCGTCCGGTGATTTTGATCGACAGGTCAATACATGTGCACTTAGTGTAATACTTCTTAAGCAGAAAAAATATACAGAGAGTGACTATGACGGACTATAAAATCAGAAAATATTTAATAAAGAATGAGTACAACTGATAAAGAACTTATTTTTTTGTCTATTCAGATGGATAGGATAATCAGGATTGAACGGGAATCCCTCTCTCTCTCTCTCTCTCTCTCTCTCTCTCTCTCTCTCTCTCTCCAACATGTAAATTTCTGTATCTTGCGTAAGGAAAAATCTACTATTATTGAATGTGAATTCTGTATACATGTTAATGGTGATGATAACCAAATGTTCCAGATTTAATTGTATAGCGAATTTATACTCAACAACAAAAGAAACGCATATTGTTTTACTCGTCAAAGAAATTTTTAGAATGTACATGAAACAACTATTTTTTATATCAATGGATACCTGTGACCTATTTAAAGGACAACATGGGGTTTTAAAACCCAAGTGTTGAATTATCTCCCTTGATTTAACATGTTTACGAAAGTAGTGTTTTTCATGATTTCTTCTTAATCAGTTGTCTATTTTCATTGATATTTTGGATTTAGAGAAACTTTTCACACTTCTATTAAACCCATATTTAACATTTGATTGCAGTGTTGATACTGCAATGCCACGCCCAAACAAAGATGAATACAACCAGGCTAACAATGATACTAAATGGAGCTACGCAACAGGAAGTTGCAACTGTATTTGAAATAAATCAATGGGCTTTGAAACCTTTAAACTAACGTCTGAAGACCACCATCATGCCATCCGCATGTAACCACAACCAGACTGGACCGTCAGACACCCCCCCCCCCCTTCATCACCTCATGCGATTTAGAACTTGCTGTAAAACTGCTGTTATAATTGCTGGATGATAAAATCTGCATAAAAATGCATAAATTGTTCGCAAGAGACTGAAATGAGATGGTATTCCTCCACAATATCCGTACATTGGAAATCCACTAGCATTGAGACTTTGCACAGTACATATTGTTATGCCCCTTGAATTTGGGGGCAATGAAAATGACATCAACTTGACTTTTCAATTTGCAATATTGATTTTTATCACAACACACTCTAAATTCGCTTAAATAATATAAGGTTTAAACTGAAAACTTAGAATTTCATATTATACTGATTATGCGTTTCTTTTTTTGTTCAGTATATAATTCAAAGGCCTACAGTTGCAATAATGTCTCCGATTAAAATCAAGAGGAGGGGGGGGGGCTTCAAAAGAATTACATACTCGGTAAGGATGTATTCGCATTGACAAAAGAATTGACCTATAGAAGAGAACAATTTCCCGGAAAAAGTGATATTTAAAAATTAATCTTTGTTTGTTGTTTTCTACCATATATTTGTCTAAATTTTTCAAATTCGTATTTAATAACTAAAATTAATTATTAACAATTTTACAATAAACCTCCAAAGTTGGTTGAAACACCATTTTGTCCGTTAAAGCGTTGATTTTTGCATGAATTTTGGCCTAGAAGTCCTTCAGGGCAGGCCTGCCCCTAAATAAAATTGTGATATTTTGATAGCCTAAGGTTGGGATGTAAGGAATAATTTAAGATAGGATATTTTTAGGGGCACGCCTGCCCTAGGGTCGAAATTCACAAAAAACCTACAAAAAATAAGGAAATCTGATTTTGATAATCTGCATCAAATTTATACCAATTAAACTTATAGTCACACTAGCTCAGTTGATAAATGTGCTGTCTTTTAACACTAAAGTCGGGGGTTCGAATCCACCTGGTACCACAAATTGAAGTTTTAAATTTTCGCTTTTTAAAAGACTATTTTATTTTTTTTCAATTATCTATCCTTTATGCATGCCTATTCTTGATATTAGAAACTCTTAAGAGAGTTCAAATCGAAACAATCCAATGTACATGTACAGTTGTCAGTCAGGCGGAACAAACCTCAATATAAGCACACTTTCTCCGAGGACGAGAATAACTTACTCTGTGTTACTCAATATGGGTATTCTTGGTAGCATTGAGCTGCGATGAATTTCAATGGTATACATTCCTTAGAATTTAATCACATTGATTTTGGCCACATATATCAGTAATTGTACTCCCTTGGATTTCAGTTAGGCCTTTATATCCCCGGTAATTTGCACATATTAATGACATGTTTATTATATCATAGACATGATAAAGAATATAATTCGACAGGCAGTAGACATTGTCATTATATGCACAATGAGAAGTAAAGAAAAGTATCAGCTATATTATTTGGAGATAACAATCTCAGAAAATCAATGGAAGAGTTCCTCCTACCTCTACTCACTGAAATAAAGATTTAGGGAAAACAAATTATTATATGTATTGAGCCTAATGTCATTAATCGGAACGGAAATCGACAAGGTTTTTGTAGAGAAAAAAACCAAGCCCGGTCCTATAGGTCAGATCCCTATTTATGATGAAGTGATCCTTTATGTTTTATGAATTAAAAAGAAAATACTTGAAGTTGCATGTACATACATATAATTTTATAGCATTGCATAAAATTGTGTTCATTCGTATACTTTATCTAACATATCAACAGACCTTTGCAGATGTTTTTGTATCATGTTTTTAGCGTGGCATTATTTCACACAGAAACGCGTAACTTTCACATAATGTTAACCCTTTGAGTACTTGTATTTCACAAAAATCCAAGAATCGCTTTTTTCATCTTTAATAACTTCTCGGGTATATAAAAGTATAGATCATGTAAAATAAATAACACTATAAGACTTTTAATCAATGAAATATACGTGTTAAAACCAAATCCAATCTATAGATTGATTTTTTTTTCTTTTAAGTTGCAGATATCAATTTATTTCTAAAGGCTTTACACCTACTCTTCTTATATCTCTCAGTTCCCTTTTGAGTACATATAATATTTTAGAATCGAAAATAAAACTCGGATTCCGGGATAATTTCGCATTCAAATTAGAGAATGAATTAAGAATATTTTTTTAGATATAATCATAACAGACATTACAGATTTACACTACGCTGACAACTTTAAACTATGCATATACTGAAAGCAGTAACCAACGTAATCTTTCATGCAGAAGTGGATATGGAAACTCAAAGTCTAATTATTTTTTTTATGTGAAAAGTGTGGATATAGACGTCTGCGACGTCATGGATACTACCTCCGCCTTTATCTCGAAAGTTCTATTCCCACTTACAAGTCAGAGTTATCTATCTTTGCTCATTGTCACTACGTAAATAGAGAAAATGAATTTATTGACGGAACCTTAAATCTCCAAAATGCAGAATCCGATTGAATAAATAATATGTTTAGTATTTTTGTAGAATAATTTGTATATACATCGCTGTAATGTATACTGCGTACAATATTATTTTCTTCAAAGTGCTTAGTTGACACAGAACGGATATTTTTTTTAGGATATAAATTTGTAAATAAATAACTTTCAATATACAGACTAACACTACACAGCCAAATTTAAACTAATATGCATATAGTGAATTAAGTAACATGCAAAAGAGAGAATATTGAATGATCTGGAGAGCCTATATATGTCTCTAACGTCATCAATACTATTTCCGCCTTTATCTCGAAAGTTCTATTCTCATTCACAGGTCAGAGTTATCTTTCTTTGCCCACCTTATACATACTACGTAAATAGAGAAAATTTCGGTACCGAAAATATACAAAATGCGGAATCTGATTTAAAAACAAATTATATATTTAGTATTTGTAGAAAAATGTCTGTTTTACATAAGAATATCTTGAAAAAATATCTAAAAACAAAAAAATCAAAAATTGACCAAAAACAAATTCACTTCCGGTTCGGACAGGAAGTACTGGAAACACACGAAAACAACTTCAAAACAAATAGAATATCATGATCTAATACTCCTGTAAATTTCATATCTTTACCTCAAACCGTTTCCGAGAAAACTGCCGGACAAAAGTCCATTTTAAAATTCGAAAATCGGCCATAACTTTGGACCGGAAGTGAATTTTTTAAAAAACGGAATTTTATATAAACTTCATATATCAACCTACTTACATGAGAAAAATTGTGAAAATCTATCCAGGGATCTTTGAGTAATCGCGCTCACAAAATTTGGGAGGAATAATAATAATAATAATAAAAAGAAACAATACAAACACTATAAGTCTTCCGTTGTGAACGGAAGACTTAATAATAAGAAGAAGAAACAGAGTAAAAACAATATGTTCCCAAACTTCGTTTGGGGAACATAATAAGGCAGCAAAATTCAAATTCTCATTTCTCTACTAAGATTTTTACATCGGGCTCGGAGTTGGTTTTCTTCAGAAAGACAGGACTGGGTTCAAGGCGACTAGGGGTACCACACCGGTAATTGACCAATCAAAATGAACTTAGTCAATTGTAGGTCCATACATTAAGCCGATTTTCCTTTCTTTTGAGAGTTTTTTTAATTTCCTTCCAGGCCAGTTTGACAACTCTGGTACCTGTGCCTAGGAAATTTTATCTACTCTATAAATAAATAAAGTTTTTTGACAGGAACTATTTCTCCAGGGCATAGGAGGCTACTTCCTGGGGTGCTTTTGTGATGTTTATAAAGACATGGAAAACACGTGGATTTGAGGGTAGCCCTGTTTGCATATGCAAATAAATCAGAAAATGTCGTGTACGTACCCTGGTTTTTTGGTGTCAGCTAATGTGACAGGTATTGTTTAACACCCCCTTATCAATATTTTTTCATGAATTCAAACACGTGAGGTTTTACTGGAAAGAAACGTGTATTGCTTTTTAATATACCGAAACTCGCTATTTCTGGGGATTGTGTAATTCTAAAAAAAATTCAGATAAATTTCAATGGTGAAATAAAAGAAGAATGCTTGGTATTAAAATATTAATTCATATCAGTAGAATTGAATGCTATTAACGACATCTGGAGAAATAGGCTTTAAAAGGTTTATATCATATCTTTGTTCGTCTGCACTTAAATTTCAAACACGACAGAATTTGTAATTTTTGCCGTAAAAATTCATAATTTCTATATACTTTAGAGACTTACCGTAAAACTTTCAGGAAACTTTCTATGAAGTCTTTTCTGCACCTTAAGTGAAATTTTATGTCGATCCCAGGTGTTGATCGAGTTTCAGAGAAATTTTCTACGTTGTTATTGATTTTTTTTTTTTAAGGAGAAGGGGGGGGGGGGGGTTGACTTTTTTATTCTAAGCATTTGTTAAAGTGAGTTTGTAAATACATCTACGAACTTGAGCTGGATTGTGACCTTTGGGTCAAGGGGTCAAAGGTCAAGGTCAAAGGTCAAGGTCATCAAAGCATTTCATAAAGAAATATAAAAGTAACGGCCATATCAAGTATACAAGTCATTTGATCATTGCACGCGCGCGAAGGTGCAATGCATGAAAGCTATATCATCGTGACTACACTTTTAATGTGTTTGTATTCTTTGAATTTTGAAACGTTTCATAAAAAAAATTACGACTATATCAAGTAAATCGGTCATTTAACGCATTGCGCGCGCACACGTGCATGCAAGTCCTTGCATTCAAGTTTGATAGTAGCATAATGTAAGAATCCGTCATATCTATTCATATTCTAAATTTCATCCTGTTTTGTTGAGAATCAAAAAAGTTATAGGCATTTAAAGTTTAAGCCAATCAGATCGCAGCACACGTGCATGGGCGTGGTTTCTTGAAAACTTTTATATATCATAGTTTAGGACGTATTAAGGTATGATTATGTTTTAAAATTCAAAGTATTTTGTCAAAAAACAAGTAAGATATTGAGATTTTTGTTTCAGCTAATCAGAGCAAAGCGCACGTGCATGCGCGTGCATGCATGTGCATGATGACCGTAACTTCTTATAGGAGTCTATTGTGTCTGTCTATGTTCTAAATCTTATCGTGGTTGGTTGAAAAACAAGGGAGTTACAGCCATTTGAAGTTTAAGCCAATCAGATTGCAGCGCACGTGCATGCGCATGCTTTCATGACAAATGTTATACATCATGTTGTAGGACATCTTAAAGAATGCTTATATTTTAAATTTCATTCCATTTCGTCAAAAAACGGAAAAGATATTGAGATTTTTGTTTCAGCCAATCAGAGCGAAGCGCACGTAAATGCGCGTGAGTTCTTGCTAATTTGACAGTGTCACATTATCTACACTATTAATATATCCTTATATAATGAGTTTCAAAGCATTTCATCGGAAAATGTTAAAGTTATGGCTATATTAAATATATTAGTCATTTCAGTCATTTCACGCGCACGCACGTGCAGGCGTATGCGCGCAAAATGACCTTCGTTCCGCACACCTACACAACACACCTATTAACCCTAAAAAGGTTTTAGCTCAGTTGGGTGAACAGTTTCTGAGAACACTCGCGGACAAAAAAGTACCGGAGAAGAAATAAGAAGAAAAAAGAATAATAATAATAATAATAATAATAAGAAACAGAGTAAAAACAATATGTTCCCAAACTTCGTTTGGGGAACATAATAAGGCAGCAAAATTCAAATTCTCATTTCTCTACTAAGATTTTTACATCGGGCTCGGAGTTGGTTTTCTTCAGAAAGACAGGACTGGGTTCAAGGCGACTAGGGGTACCACACCGGTAATTGACCAATCAAAATGAACTTAGTCAATTGTAGGTCCATACATTAAGCCGATTTTCCTTTCTTTTGAGAGTTTTTTTAATTTCCTTCCAGGCCAGTTTGACAACTCTGGTACCTGTGCCTAGGAAATTTTATCTACTCTATAAATAAATAAAGTTTTTTGACAGGAACTATTTCTCCAGGGCATAGGAGGCTACTTCCTGGGGTGCTTTTGTGATGTTTATAAAGACATGGAAAACACGTGGATTTGAGGGTAGCCCTGTTTGCATATGCAAATAAATCAGAAAATGTCGTGTACGTACCCTGGTTTTTTGGTGTCAGCTAATGTGACAGGTATTGTTTAACACCCCCTTATCAATATTTTTTCATGAATTCAAACACGTGAGGTTTTACTGGAAAGAAACGTGTATTGCTTTTTAATATACCGAAACTCGCTATTTCTGGGGATTGTGTAATTCTAAAAAAAATTCAGATAAATTTCAATGGTGAAATAAAAGAAGAATGCTTGGTATTAAAATATTAATTCATATCAGTAGAATTGAATGCTATTAACGACATCTGGAGAAATAGGCTTTAAAAGGTTTATATCATATCTTTGTTCGTCTGCACTTAAATTTCAAACACGACAGAATTTGTAATTTTTGCCGTAAAAATTCATAATTTCTATATACTTTAGAGACTTACCGTAAAACTTTCAGGAAACTTTCTATGAAGTCTTTTCTGCACCTTAAGTGAAATTTTATGTCGATCCCAGGTGTTGATCGAGTTTCAGAGAAATTTTCTACGTTGTTATTGATTTTTTTTTTTTTAAGGAGAAGGGGGGGGGGGGGTTGACTTTTATTCTAAGCATTTGTTAAAGTGAGTTTGTAAATACATCTACGAACTTGAGCTGGATTGTGACCTTTGGGTCAAGGGGTCAAAGGTCAAGGTCAAAGGTCAAGGTCATCAAAGCATTTCATAAAGAAATATAAAAGTAACGGCCATATCAAGTATACAAGTCATTTGATCATTGCACGCGCGCGAAGGTGCAATGCATGAAAGCTATATCATCGTGACTACACTTTTAATGTGTTTGTATTCTTTGAATTTTGAAACGTTTCATAAAAAAAATTACGACTATATCAAGTAAATCGGTCATTTAACGCATTGCGCGCGCACACGTGCATGCAAGTCCTTGCATTCAAGTTTGATAGTAGCATAATGTAAGAATCCGTCATATCTATTCATATTCTAAATTTCATCCTGTTTTGTTGAGAATCAAAAAAGTTATAGGCATTTAAAGTTTAAGCCAATCAGATCGCAGCACACGTGCATGGGCGTGGTTTCTTGAAAACTTTTATATATCATAGTTTAGGACGTATTAAGGTATGATTATGTTTTAAAATTCAAAGTATTTTGTCAAAAAACAAGTAAGATATTGAGATTTTTGTTTCAGCTAATCAGAGCAAAGCGCACGTGCATGCGCGTGCATGCATGTGCATGATGACCGTAACTTCTTATAGGAGTCTATTGTGTCTGTCTATGTTCTAAATCTTATCGTGGTTGGTTGAAAAACAAGGGAGTTACAGCCATTTGAAGTTTAAGCCAATCAGATTGCAGCGCACGTGCATGCGCATGCTTTCATGACAAATGTTATACATCATGTTGTAGGACATCTTAAAGAATGCTTATATTTTAAATTTCATTCCATTTCGTCAAAAAACGGAAAAGATATTGAGATTTTTGTTTCAGCCAATCAGAGCGAAGCGCACGTAAATGCGCGTGAGTTCTTGCTAATTTGACAGTGTCACATTATCTACACTATTAATATATCCTTATATAATGAGTTTCAAAGCATTTCATCGGAAAATGTTAAAGTTATGGCTATATTAAATATATTAGTCATTTCAGTCATTTCACGCGCACGCACGTGCAGGCGTATGCGCGCAAAATGACCTTCGTTCCGCACACCTACACAACACACCTATTAACCCTAAAAAGGTTTTAGCTCAGTTGGGTGAACAGTTTCTGAGAACACTCGCGGACAAAAAAGTACCGGAGAAGAAATAAGAAGAAAAAAGAATAATAATAATAACTAGAAACTCGTTGCAAAGCAATAGATATGTCTTCCGTCCTGTGTGACAAGACTTTATTTTTATTATCATAAAAAATGGTAATTTTTAAGCTGGACAACCATGACAGATGTTAAAAACGGTAAAAATACCTTAATTCGACTACTTCCCATTTTATTTTTAAATGGTAGGAGAAGAAAGTAGTGCAGGAAAGCTTACATTTTGAAAACTTTGCAGAATTGACATTACAAATTCTCAATACTTTGGGCAGATGTATATGAAAAACTTTAAAAGCTTATATTTCATACCTTTTTTCGAATTATCATTTTCCTAACATAAAATTCTATGGGAAACAAATTTGTTTTAACAAAATAGATCAGGTAAAATTTTTGAATGTGTAAGTGCTAAAAATTTTGAAATTCTGAAATTTCCCTATTTTCGGGCCATCATTTTAGAGGTTCGTGCAGCATTTCCAAAAAAAATAAAATACATTCCATCAAATCGAGATTACTACACCTGCAGAGAGTGATGTGTGTTATAAAGATAAATCATGGAGAAACTTTCTCAAAGTTTAAAAAATGAACATTAAAGCGAGATGATATGTTTTGTATACAGTGGTGATCAAGGAAAAAAACGCACCAGGTTCAAGTGATGTTACATAAGTCTAAAGATTTTTGAATTGAATAAAAACTATGAAATGACGTACAAAATTTTTTCGAGAAATACTTGCACTATCTAATGAAATGAAAAATACAAGTGATAGATAAAAGAAAAAGAAAATAATAATAACAGCTGACAATCGTCTTTTTTTTTATATAGATAAAATAAAATATTTATAAATTCAAGAGACAAAACAGAATGAGAATGAATGACGGCAAAATATCACATGACGGGAACTGAATTTTATGAATGAAGATTTTAAAAAGTTACTTGTAAGTTGTATATGTTATGTTCGGCAACTTGGCTGTGTGCTTCAATTCAAGGGGGGGGAAATTAAGTTGTCTTGACATCTAAATAGCCATAACGTTTGAACGGCAAGTACAAGGGCTTTCGTATTTCAAATATGTAATCCTTGTGAAAAACTTTTAAAGATACTTGACAACTTTGCCTTTGACGTAGACAAATTCTTGGAGAACACGTGTACAAAATCTTTTTTTCTGTTTCGTTTCTATGGCAACTGTGAGCGACTCATTACAATTATTTTGAAAGTAGATGTCACTTTGACACATTGCACTTTTGGAATCTAAACATTACAAAATATTCAAAACGATTGCCTGAGTAGTTATTCAAAAATCGAAATTAAAGAATTTTAACTCTCACCTGGTTTCCATGGTAATAATCAATTATTTGAAAATTATAAATGTGTGTCATTTCACTACAGATACTAATCCTTAAAATAAGAAAAGTTTCATGACGAACGTTTAAGGGACCAGAGAGAACACTCTCGGACAAAATTTGTCGCTTTTTACAGGTTTCCATGGCAAAAAAGACATATTGAAAACTGAATACCTCACTGCACAAAGTTTACAACCAGTGATCGTCCTTTGAGGAAAAGTTTCAGGAAAAAGAAAAAAAAAACAATAATAAAAATAAAAACAGAGTAAAAATAATATGTTCCCCAACTTCTTTCGGGGCGGGAAATAATAATAATAAGAAACAGAGTAAAAACAATATGTTCCCAAACTTCGTTTGGGGAACATAATAAGGCAGCAAAATTCAAATTCTCATTTCTCTACTAAGATTTTTACATCGGGCTCGGAGTTGGTTTTCTTCAGAAAGACAGGACTGGGTTCAAGGCGACTAGGGGTACCACACCGGTAATTGACCAATCAAAATGAACTTAGTCAATTGTAGGTCCATACATTAAGCCGATTTTCCTTTCTTTTGAGAGTTTTTTTTAATTTCCTTCCAGGCCAGTTTGACAACTCTGGTACCTGTGCCTAGGAAATTTTATCTACTCTATAAATAAATAAAGTTTTTTGACAGGAACTATTTCTCCAGGGCATAGGAGGCTACTTCCTGGGGTGCTTTTGTGATGTTTATAAAGACATGGAAAACACGTGGATTTGAGGGTAGCCCTGTTTGCATATGCAAATAAATCAGAAAATGTCGTGTACGTACCCTGGTTTTTTGGTGTCAGCTAATGTGACAGGTATTGTTTAACACCCCCTTATCAATATTTTTTCATGAATTCAAACACGTGAGGTTTTACTGGAAAGAAACGTGTATTGCTTTTTAATATACCGAAACTCGCTATTTCTGGGGATTGTGTAATTCTAAAAAAAATTCAGATAAATTTCAATGGTGAAATAAAAGAAGAATGCTTGGTATTAAAATATTAATTCATATCAGTAGAATTGAATGCTATTAACGACATCTGGAGAAATAGGCTTTAAAAGGTTTATATCATATCTTTGTTCGTCTGCACTTAAATTTCAAACACGACAGAATTTGTAATTTTTGCCGTAAAAATTCATAATTTCTATATACTTTAGAGACTTACCGTAAAACTTTCAGGAAACTTTCTATGAAGTCTTTTCTGCACCTTAAGTGAAATTTTATGTCGATCCCAGGTGTTGATCGAGTTTCAGAGAAATTTTCTACGTTGTTATTGATTTTTTTTTTTAAGGAGAAGGGGGGGGGGGTTGACTTTTTTATTCTAAGCATTTGTTAAAGTGAGTTTGTAAATACATCTACGAACTTGAGCTGGATTGTGACCTTTGGGTCAAGGGGTCAAAGGTCAAGGTCAAAGGTCAAGGTCATCAAAGCATTTCATAAAGAAATATAAAAGTAACGGCCATATCAAGTATACAAGTCATTTGATCATTGCACGCGCGCGCAGGTGCAATGCATGAAAGCTATATCATCGTGACTACACTTTTAATGTGTTTCTATTCTTTGAATTTTGAAACGTTTCATAAAAAAAATTACGACTATATCAAGTAAATCGGTCATTTAACGCATTGCGCGCGCACACGTGCATGCAAGTCCTTGCATTCAAGTTTGATAGTAGCATAATGTAAGAATC